>NC_057798.1:770447494-770448879 GCF_018294505.1 Triticum aestivum | reverse complement strand
CTCCTCTCCGGCGACCTCCTTCTCCTCTCCGGCGACCTCCTCCTCCTCTCCAGCGACCTCCTCCTCCTCTCCGGCGACCTCCTCCTCTTCGGGAACCTCCTCCTCCCTCCTCTCCTCCCCTCCCCTCCCCTCAAGGAAGGGCCAGCTAACCGTGTCATAAGCCTTATGGAAGTCAATATTCAAAAAAACCGCCATGAGGTTTTTGGAGCGGACCTCATGGAGGATTTCATGAAGGACTAGGACCCCATCCAGGATGTAACGGCCATTAATGAAAGCCGACTGGTTGGGATGCGTCACACGGTTGGCCAACAGGGTCACCCTATTTGCGTACCCTTTAGCCAGAATCCGGAAGATCACGTTAATGACCGTGATTGGTCGAAATTGACACGAGTCGGACGCCCCAGGAACCTTTGGGATGAGAGAGATGATCCCGTAGATGAGGCGTCTGATGTCTACTACACAACCTTCTTCTTGTAGACGTTGTTGGGCCTGTAAGTGCACAGGTTTGTAGGACAGTAGCAAATTTCTCTCACGTGAATGACCTAAGGTTTATCAATCCATAGGAGGCGTAGGATGAAGATGGTCTCTCTCAAGCAACCCTGCAACCAAATAACAAAGAGTCTCTTGTGTCCCCAACACACCCAATACAATGGAAAATTGTATAGGTGCACTAGTTCGGCGAAGAGATGGTGATACATGTGCAAAATAGATAGTAGATATGGGTTTTAGTAGTCTGAAATAATAAAAACAGAAAGGTAACGAGTGGTAAAAGTGACCGTAAACGGTATTGCAATGATAGGAAACAAGGCCTAGGGTTCATACTTTCACTAGTGCAAGTTCTCTCAACAATAATAACATAGATAGATCATATAACAATCCCTCAACATGCAACAAAGAGTCACTCAAAAGACACTAATAGCGCAGAACGAACGAAGAGATTATGGTAGGGTACGAAACTACCGCAAAGTTATTCTTTCGGATCGATCTATAAAAGAGTTTGTACTAGAATAACACCTTAAGACACAAATCAACCAAAACCCTAATGTCACCTCGATACTCCATTGTCACCTCAAGTATCCGTGGGCATGATTACATGATATGCATCACACAATCTCAGATTCATCTATTCAACCAACACAAAGTACTTCAAAGAGTGCCCCAAAGTCTCTACCGGAGAGTCAAGAACGTGTGCCAACCCCTATGCATAGGTTCATGGGTGGAACCTGCAAGTTGGTCACCAAAACATACATCAAGAGGCACATGATATCCCATTGTCACCACAGATAAGCACGGCAAGACATACATCAAGTGTTCTCATAAAAGACCCAATCCGATAAGATAACTTCAAAGGGGAAACTCAATTCATCACAAGAGAGTAGAGGGGG
>NC_057798.1:770437929-770447484 GCF_018294505.1 Triticum aestivum | reverse complement strand
GAAACATCATAAGATCCAACTACAATAGCAAAGGTCGGGATACATCAAGATCGTGCCATAGAGGGAACACGAGAGAGAACACGAGAGAGAGAGAGATCAAACACATAGCTACTGGTACATACCCTCAGCCCCGAGGGTGAACTACTCCCTCCTTGTCATGGAGAGCGCCGGGATGATGAAGATGGCCACCGGTGATGGATCCCCTCTCTGGCAGGGTGCCGGGAAGGGCTCCCGAGAGGTTTTTGGTGGCTACAGAGGCTTGCGGCGGCGGAACTCCCGATCTATCTTGATATTCGATGTTTTTAGGGTACGGGGGAATATATAGGCGAAAGAAGTCGGTCGGGAGGTGCTCGACGGGCCCACGAGACAGGGGGCATGTCCAGTAGGGGGGGCGCCCTCCTGAAGGAAATATGCCCTAGAGGCAATAATAAAGTTATTATTTATTTCCTTATATCATGATAAATTTTTATTATTCATGCTAGAATTGTATTAACCGGAAACATAATACATGTGTTAATACATAGACAAACATAGTGTCACTAGTATGCCTCTACTTGACTAGCTCGTTATCAAAGATGGTTATGTTTCCTAACCATGGACAAAAGAGTTGTCATTTGATTAACGAGATCACATCATTAGGAGAATGATGTGATTGACTTGACCCCGTTAAACATTTTCAAAATCCTCAAAAACCTAACAGAAAAAAAGATACGGGGCTTTTAAGATCTGGAGAGGCAAAAAAATTCAAAAAAATTCAAACTCACTAATGGCGCACCTGCCCATGGTGCGCCATTAGTATCTTCCCACTTCAAAATTTAAAATAAGTCCAAAAAATAAAAAAAGTTACTAATGGCGCACCTGCCCATGGTGCGCCATTAGTATCTTCCCGCCTTCTAAATTGACAATAAGTCAGAAAAATAAAAAAAAGTTACTAATGGCGCACCGGCCCATGGTGCGCCATTAGTATCTTCCCCGCCTTCAAAATTCAAAATAACTCAAAAAAATAAAAAAAGTTAGTAATGGCGCACCTGCCCATGGTGCGCCATTACTATGTCGTATATATGGCTGGGCGCACCTCCTCCACTCCATCTCCTCTCCTCTCCTCCACTCCATCTCCTCTCCTCTCCTCCACTCCATCTCCTCCTCTCCTCTCCTCCACTCCTTCTACTCCTCTCCGGCGACCTCCTTCTCCTCTCCGGCGACCTCCTCCTCCTCTCCAGCGACCTCCTCCTCCTCTCCGGCGACCTCCTCCTCTTCGGGAACCTCCTCCTCCCTCCTCTCCTCCCCTCCCCTCCCCTCAAGGAAGGGCCAGCTAACCGTGTCATAAGCCTTATGGAAGTCAATATTCAAAAAAACCGCCATGAGGTTTTTGGAGCGGACCTCATGGAGGATTTCATGAAGGACTAGGACCCCATCCAGGATGTAACGGCCATTAATGAAAGCCGACTGGTTGGGATGCGTCACACGGTTGGCCAACAGGGTCACCCTATTTGCGTACCCTTTAGCCAGAATCCGGAAGATCACGTAAATGACCGTGATTGGTCGAAATTGACACGAGTCGGACGCCCCAGGAACCTTTGGGATGAGAGAGATGATCCCGTAGATGAGGCGTCTGATGTCTACTACACAACCTTCTTCTTGTAGACGTTGTTGGGCCTGTAAGTGCACAGGTTTGTAGGACAGTAGCAAATTTCTCTCACGTGAATGACCTAAGGTTTATCAATCCATAGGAGGCGTAGGATGAAGATGGTCTCTCTCAAGCAACCCTGCAACCAAATAACAAAGAGTCTCTTGTGTCCCCAACACACCCAATACAATGGAAAATTGTATAGGTGCACTAGTTCGGCGAAGAGATGGTGATACATGTGCAAAATAGATAGTAGATATGGGTTTTAGTAGTCTGAAATAATAAAAACAGAAAGGTAACGAGTGGTAAAAGTGACCGTAAACGGTATTGCAATGATAGGAAACAAGGCCTAGGGTTCATACTTTCACTAGTGCAAGTTCTCTCAACAATAATAACATAGATAGATCATATAACAATCCCTCAACATGCAACAAAGAGTCACTCAAAAGACACTAATAGCGCAGAACGAACGAAGAGATTATGGTAGGGTACGAAACTACCGCAAAGTTATTCTTTCGGATCGATCTATAAAAGAGTTTGTACTAGAATAACACCTTAAGACACAAATCAACCAAAACCCTAATGTCACCTCGATACTCCATTGTCACCTCAAGTATCCGTGGGCATGATTACATGATATGCATCACACAATCTCAGATTCATCTATTCAACCAACACAAAGTACTTCAAAGAGTGCCCCAAAGTCTCTACCGGAGAGTCAAGAACGTGTGCCAACCCCTATGCATAGGTTCATGGGTGGAACCTGCAAGTTGGTCACCAAAACATACATCAAGAGGCACATGATATCCCATTGTCACCACAGATAAGCACGGCAAGACATACATCAAGTGTTCTCATAAAAGACCCAATCCGATAAGATAACTTCAAAGGGGAAACTCAATTCATCACAAGAGAGTAGAGGGGGCGAAACATCATAAGATCCAACTACAATAGCAAAGGTCGGGATACATCAAGATCGTGCCATAGAGGGAACACGAGAGAGAACACGAGAGAGAGAGAGATCAAACACATAGCTACTGGTACATACCCTCAGCCCCGAGGGTGAACTACTCCCTCCTTGTCATGGAGAGCGCCGGGATGATGAAGATGGCCACCGGTGATGGATCCCCTCTCTGGCAGGGTGCCGGGAAGGGCTCCCGAGAGGTTTTTGGTGGCTACAGAGGCTTGCGGCGGCGGAACTCCCGATCTATCTTGATATTCGATGTTTTTAGGGTACGGGGGAATATATAGGCGAAAGAAGTCGGTCGGGAGGTGCTCGACGGGCCCACGAGACAGGGGGCATGTCCAGTAGGGGGGCGCCCTCCTGAAGGAAATATGCCCTAGAGGCAATAATAAAGTTATTATTTATTTCCTTATATCATGATAATTTTTTATTATTCATGCTAGAATTGTATTAACCGGAAACATAATACATGTGTGAATACATAGACAAACATAGTGTCACTAGTATGCCTCTACTTGACTAGCTCGTTTATCAAAGATGGTTATGTTTCCTAACCATGGACAAAAGAGTTGTCATTTGATTAACGAGATCACATCATTAGGAGAATGATGTGATTGACTTGACCCCGTTAAACATTTTCAAAATCCTCAAAAACCTAACAGAAAAAAAGATACGGGGCTTTTAAGATCTGGAGAGGCAAAAAAATTCAAAAAAATTCAAACTCACTAACGGCGCACCTGCCCATGGTGCGCCATTAGTATCTTCCCACTTCAAAATTTAAAATAAGTCAAAAAAATAAAAAAAGTTACTAATGGCGCACCTGCCCATGGTGCGCCATTAGTATCTTCCCGCCTTCGAAATTGAAAATAAGTCAGAAAAATAAAAAAAAGTTACTAATGGCGCACCGGCCCATGGTGCGCCATTAGTATCTTCCCCGTCTTCAAAATTCAAAATAACTCAAAAAAATAAAAAAAGTTAGTAATGGCGCACCTGCCCATGGTGCGCCATTACTATGTCGTATATATGGCTGGGCGCACCTCCTCCACTCCATCTCCTCTCCTCTCCTCCACTCCATCTCCTCTCCTCTCCTCCACTCCATCTCCTCCTCTCCTCTCCTCCACTCCTTCTCCTCCTCTCCGGCGACCTCCTTCTCCTCTCCGGCGACCTCCTCCTCCTCTCCAGCGACCTCCTCCTCCTCTCCGGCGACCTCCTCCTCTTCGGGAACCTCCTCCTCCCTCCTCTCCTCCCCTCCCCTCCCCTCAAGGAAGGGCCAGCTAACCGTGTCATAAGCCTTATGGAAGTCAATATTCAAAAAAACCGCCATGAGGTTTTTGGAGCGGACCTCATGGTGGATTTCATGAAGGACTAGGACCCCATCCAGGATGTAACGGCCCTTAATGAAAGCCGACTGGTTGGGATGCGTCACACGGTTGGCCAACAGGGTCACCCTATTCGCGTACCCTTTAGCCAGAATCCGGAAGATCACGTTAATGACCGTGATTGGTCGAAATTGACATGAGTCGGACGCCCCAGGAACCTTTGGGATGAGAGAGATGATCCCGTAGATGAGGCGTCTGATGTCTACTACACAACCTTCTTCTTGTAGACGTTGTTGGGCCTGTAAGTGCACAGGTTTGTAGGACAGTAGCAAATTTCTCTCACGTGAATGACCTAAGGTTTATCAATCCATAGGAGGCGTAGGATGAAGATGGTCTCTCTCAAGCAACCCTGCAACCAAATAACAAAGAGTCTCTTGTGTCCCCAACACACCCAATACAATGGAAAATTGTATAGGTGCACTAGTTCGGCGAAGAGATGGTGATACATGTGCAAAATAGATAGTAGATATGGGTTTTAGTAGTCTGAAATAATAAAAACAGAAAGGTAACGAGTGGTAAAAGTGATCGTAAACGGTATTGCAATGATAGGAAACAAGGCCTAGGGTTCATACTTTCACTAGTGCAAGTTCTCTCAACAATAATAACATAGATAGATCATATAACAATCCCTCAACATGCAACAAAGAGTCACTCCAAAGACACTAATAGCGCAGAACGAACGAAGAGATTATGGTAGGGTACGAAACCACCTCAAAGTTATTCTTTCGGATCGATCTATAAAAGAGTTTGTACTAGAATAACACCTTAAGACACAAATCAACCAAAACCCTAATGTCACCTAGATACTCCATTGTCACCTCAAGTATCCGTGGGCATGATTACACGATATGCATCACACAATCTCAGATTCATCTATTCAACCAACACAAAGTACTTCAAAGAGTGCCCCAAAGTCTCTACCGGAGAGTCAAGAACGTGTGCCAACCCCTATGCATAGGTTCATGGGTGGAACCTGCAAGTTGGTCACCAAAACATACATCAAGACGCACATGATATCCCATTGTCACCACAGATAAGCACGGCAAGACATACATCAAGTGTTCTCATAAAAGACCCAATCTGATAAGATAACTTCAAAGGGGAAACTCAATTCATCACAAGAGAGTAGAGGGGGAGAAACATCATAAGATCCAACTACAATAGCAAAGCTCGGGATACATCAAGATCGTGCCATAGAGGGAACATGAGAGAGAAAACGAGAGAGAGAGAGAGAGATCAAACACATAGCTACTGGTACATACCCTCAGCCCCGAGGGTGAACTACTCCCTCCTTGTCATGGAGAGCGCCGGGATGATGAAGATGGCCACCGGTGATGGATCCCCTCTCTGGCAGGGTGCCGGGAAGGTCTCCCGAGAGGTTTTTGGTGGCTACAGAGGCTTGCGGCGGCGGAACTCCCGATCTATCTTGATATTCGATGTTTTTAGGGTACGGGGGAATATATAGGCGAAAGAAGTCGGTCGGGAGGTGCTCGACGGGCCCACGAGACAGGGGGCATGCCCAGTAGGGGGGGCCCTCCTGAAGGAAATATGCCCTAGAGGCAATAATAAAGTTATTATTTATTTCCTTATATCATGATAATTTTTTATTATTCATGCTAGAATTGTATTAACCGGAAACATAATACATGTGTGAATACATAGACAAACATAGTGTCACTAGTATGCCTCTACTTGACTAGCTCGTTTATCAAAGATGGCTATGTTTCCTAACCATGGACAAAAGAGTTGTCATTTGATTAACGAGATCACATCATTAGGAGAATGATGTGATTGACTTGACCCCGTTAAACATTTTCAAAATCCTCAAAAACCTAACAGAAAAAAAGATACGGGGCTTTTAAGATCTGGAGAGGCAAAAAAATTCAAAAAAATTCAAACTCACTAATGGCGCACCTGCCCATGGTGCGCCATTAGTATCTTCCCGCCTTCAAAATTCAAAATAAGTCAAAAAAATAAAAAAAAGTTACTAATGGCGCACCTGCCCATGGTGCGCCATTAGTATCTTCCCGCCTTCAAAATTCAAAATAAGTCAAAAAATAAAAAAAAAAGTTACTAATGGCGCACCGGCCCATGGTGCGCCATTAGTATCTTCCCCGCCTTCAAAATTCAAATAAGTCAAAAAATAAAAAAAAGTTAGTAATGGCGCACCTGCCCACGGTGTGCCATTACTATGTCGTATATATGGCTGGGCGCACCTCCTCCACTCCACCTCTCCTCCACTCCATCTCCTCTCCTCTCCTCCACTCCATCTCCTCCTCTCCTCTCCTCCACTCCTTCTCCTCTCCGGCGACCTCCTCCTCCTCTCCGGCGACCTCCTCCTCCTCTCCGGCGACCTCCTCCTCTTCGGGAACCTCCTCCTCCCTCCTCTCCTCCCCTCCCCTCCCCTCAAGGAAGGGCCAGCTAACCGTGTCATAAGCCTTATGGAAGTCAATATTCAAAAAAACCGCCATGAGGTTTTTGGAGCGGACCTCATGGAGGATTTCATGAAGGACTAGGACCCCATCCAGGATGTAACGGCCCTTAATGAAAAGCCGACTGGTTGGGATGCGTCACACGGTCGGCCAACAGGGTCACCCTATTGGCGTACCCTTTAGCCAGAATCCGGAAGATCACGTTAATGACCGTGATTGGTCGAAATTGACGCATGTCGGACGCCCCAGGAACCTTTGGGATGAGAGAGATGATCACGTAGTTGAGGCATCTGATGTCTACTACACAACCTTTTTCTTGTAGACGTTGTTGGGCCTGTAAGTGCACAGGTTTGTAGGACAGTAGCAAATTTCCGTCAAGTGAATGACCTGAGGTTTATCAATCCATAGGAGGCGTAGGATGAAGATGGTCTCTCTCAAGCAACCCTGCAACCAAATAACAAAGAGTCTCTTGTGTCCCCAACACACCGAATACAATGGAAAATTGTATAGGTGCACTAGTTCGGCGAAGAGATGGTGATACAAGTGCAAAATAGATAGTACATATGGGTTTTAGTAGTCTGAAATAATAAAAACAGCAAGGTAACGAGTGGTAAAAGTGACCGTAAACGGTATTGCAATGATAGGAAACAAGGCCTAGGGTTCATACTTTCACTAGTGCAAGTTCTCTCAACAATAATAACATAGATAGATCATATAACAATCCCTCAACATGCAACAAAGAGTCACTCCAAAGACACTAATAGCGCAGAACGAACGAAGAGATTATGGTAGGGTACGAAACCACCTCAAAGTTATTCTTTCGGATCGATCTATAAAAGAGTTTGTACTAGAATAACACCTTAAGACACAAATCAACCAAAACCCTAATGTCACCTAGATACTCCATTGTCACCTCAAGTATCCATGGGCATGATTATACGATATGCATCACACAATCTCAGATTCATCTATTCAACCAACACAAAGTACTTCAAAGAGTGCCCCAAAGTCTCTACCGGAGAGTCAAGAACGTGTGCCAACACCTATGCATAGGTTCATGGGTGGAACCTGCAAGTTGGTCACCAAAACATACATCAAGAGGCACATGGTATCCCATTGTCACCATAGATAAGCACGGCAAGACATACATCAAGTGTTCTCATAAAAGACCCAATCCGATAAGATAACTTCAAAGGGGAAACTCAATTCATCACAAGAGAGTAGAGGGGGAGAAACATCATAAGATCCAACTACAATAGCAAAGCTCGGGATACATCAAGATCGTGCCATAGAGGGAACACGAGAGAGAACACGAGAGAGAGATAGAACAAACACATAGCTACTGGTACATACCCTCAGCCCCGAGGGTGAACTACTCCCTCCTTGTCATGGAGAGCGCCCGGATGATGAAGATGGCCACCGGTGATGGATCCCCTCTCTGGCAGGGTGCCGGGAAGGCCTCCCGAGAGGTTTTTGGTGGCTACAGAGGCTTGCGGCGGCGGAACTCCCGATCTATCTTGATATTCGATGTTTTTAGGGTACAGGGGAATATATAGGCGAAAGAAGTCGGTCGGGAGGTGCTCGACGGGCCCACGAGACAGGGGGAATGCCCAGTAGGGGCAGGCGCCCTCCTGAAGGAAATATGCCCTAGAGGCAATAATAAAGTTATTATTTATTTCCTTATATCATGATAAATTTTTATTATTCATGCTAGAATTGTATTAACCTGAAACATAATACATGTGTGAATACATAGACAAACATAGTGTCACTAGTATGCCTCTACTTGACTAGCTCGTTTATCAAAGATGGTTATGTTTCCTAACCATGGAAAAAGAGTTGTCATTTGATTAACGAGATCACATCATTAGGAGAATGATGTGATTGACTTGACCCCGTTAAACATTTTCAAAATCCTCAAAAACCTAACAGAAAAAAAAGATACGGGGCTTTTAAGATCTGGAGAGGCAAAAAAATTCAAAAAAATTCAAACTCACTAATGGCGCACCTGCCCATGGTGCGCCATTAGTATCTTCCCGCCTTCAAAATTTAAAATAAGTCAAAAAAATAAAAAAAAAGTTACTAATGGCGCACCTACCCATGGTGCGCCATTAGTATCTTCCTGCCTTCAAAATTCAAAATAAGTCAAAAAAATAAAAAAAATTACTAATGGCGCACCGGCCCATGGTGCGCCATTAGTATCTTCCCCGCCTTCAAAATTCAAAATAAGTCAAAAAAATAAAAAAAGTTAGTAATGGCGCACCTGCCCACAGTGCGCCATTACTATGTCGTATATATGGCTGGGCGCACCTCCTCCACTCCACCTCTCCTCCACTCCATCTCCTCTCCTCTCCTCCACTCCATCTCCTCCTCTCCTCTCCTCCACTCCTTCTCCTCCTCTCGGGCGACCTCCTTCTCCTCTCCAGCGACCTCCTCCTCCTCTCCGGCGACCTCCTCCTCCTCTCCCGCGACCTCCTCCTCTTCGGGAACCTCCTCCTCCCTCCTCTCCTACCCTCCCCTCCCCTCAAGGAAGGGCCAGCTAACCGTGTCATAAGCCTTATGGAAGTCAATATTCAAAAAAACCACCATGAGGTTTTTGGAGCGGACCTCATGGAGGATTTCATGAAGGACTAGGACCCCATCTAGGATGTAATGGCCCTTAATGAAAGCCGACTGGTTGGGATGCGTCACACGGTCGGCCAACAGGGTCACCCTATTGGCGTACCCTTTAGCCAGAATCCGTAAGATCACGTTAATGACCGTGATCGGTCGAAATTGACGCATGTCGGACGCCCCAGGAACCTTTGGGATGAGAGAGATGATCCCGTAGTTGAGGCGTCTGATATCTACTACACAACCTTCTTCTTGTAGACGTTGTTGGGCCTGTAAGTGCACAGGTTTGTAGGACAGTAGCAAATTTCCCTCAAGTGAATGACCTAAGGTTTATCAATCCATAGGAGGCGTAGGATGAAGATGGTCTCTCTCAAGCAACCCTGCAACCAAATAACAAAGAGTCTCTTGTGTCCCCAACACACCCAATACAATGGAAAATTGTATAGGTGCACTAGTTCGGCGAAGAGATGGTGATACAAGTGCAAAATAGATAGTAGATATGGGTTTTAGTAGTCTGAAATAATAAAAACAGCAAGGTAA
>NC_057798.1:770431342-770433499 GCF_018294505.1 Triticum aestivum | reverse complement strand
ATCTATCTTGATATTCAATGTTTTTAGGGTACAGGGGAATATATAGGCGAAAGAAGTCGGTCGGGAGGTGCTCGACGGGCCCACGAGACAGGGAGCATGCCCAGTAGGGGCGGGCGCCCTCCTGAAGGAAATATGCCCTAGAGGCAATAATAAAGTTATTATTTATTTCCTTATATCATGATAAATTTTTATTATTCATGCTAGAATTGTATTAACCTGAAACATAATACATGTGTGAATACATAGACAAACATAGTGTCACTAGTATGCCTCTACTTGACTAGCTCGTTTATCAAAGATGGTTATGTTTCCTAACCATGGAAAAAAGAGTTGTCATTTGATTAACGAGATCACATCATTAGGAGAATGATGTGATTGACTTGACCCCGTTAAACATTTTCAAAATCCTCAAAAACCTAACAGAAAAAAAGATACGGGGCTTTTAAGATCTGGAGAGGCAAAAAAATTCAAAAAAATTCAAACTCACGAATGGCGCACCTACCCATGGTGCGCCATTAGTATCTTCCCGCCTTCAAAATTTAAAATAAGTCAAAAAAATAAAAATAAAGTTACTAATGGCGCACCTGCCCATGGTGCGCCATTAGTATCTTCCCGCCTTCAAAATTCAAAATAAGTCAAAAAAATAAAAAAAATTACTAATGGCGCACCGGCCCATGGTGCGCCATTAGTATCTTCCCCGCCTTCAAAATTCAAAATAAGTAAAAAAATAAAAAAAAAGTTAGTAATGGCGCACCTGCCCACGGTGCGCCATTACTATGTCGTATATATGGCTGGGCGTACCTCCTCCACTCCACCTCTCCTCCACTCCATCTCCTTTCCTCTCCTCCACTCCATCTCCTCCTCTCCTCTCCTCCACTCCTTCTCCTCCTCTCCGGCGACCTCCTTCTCCTCTCCGGCGACCTCCTCCTCCTCTTCGGCGACCTCCTCCTCCTCTCCGGCGACCTCCTCCTCCTCTCCGGCGACCTCCTCCTCTTTGGGAACCTCCTCCTCCCTCCTCTCCTCCCCTCCCCTCCCCTCAAGGAAGGGCCAGCTAACCTGTGTCATAAGTCTTATGGAAGTCAATATTCAAAAAAACCGCCATGAGGTTTTTGGAGCGGACCTCATGGAGGATTTCATGAAGGACTAGGACCCCATCCAGGATGTAACGACCCTTAATGAAAGCCGACTGGTAGGGATGCGTCACACGGTCGGCCAACAGGGTCACCCTGTTGGCGTACCCTTTAGCCAAAATCCGGAAGATCACGTTAATGGCCGTGATCGGTCGAAATTGACACATGTCGGACGCCCCAGGAACCTTTGGGATGAGAGAGATGATCCTGTAGTTGAGGCATCTGATGTCTACTACACAACCTTCTTCTTGTAGACGTTGTTGGGCCTGTAAGTGCACAGGTTTGTAGGACAGTAGCAAATTTCCCTCAAGTGAATGACCTAAGGTTTATCAATCCATAGGAGGCGTAGGACGAAGATGGTCTCTCTCAAGCAACCCTGCAACCAAATAATAAAGAGTCTCTTGTGTCCCCAACACACCCAATACAATGGAAAATTGTATAGGTGCACTAGTTCGGCGAAGAGATGGTGATACAAGTGCAAAATAGATAGTAGATATGGGTTTTAGTGTTCTGAAATAATAAAAACAGCAAGGTAACGAGTGGTAAAAGTGACCGTAAATGGTATTGCAATGATAGGAAACAAGGCCTAGGGTTCATACTTTCACTAGTGCAAGTTCTCTCAACAATAATAACATAGATAGATCATATAACAATCCCTCAACATGCAACAAAGAGTCACTCCAAAGACACTAATAGCGCAGAACGAACGAAGAGATTATGGTAGGGTACGAAACCACCTCAAAGTTATTCTTTCGGATCGATCTATAAAAGAGTTTGTACTAGAATAACACCTTAAGACACAAATCAACCAAAACCCTAATGTCACCTAGATACTCCATTGTCACCTCAAGTATCCGTGGGCATGATTATACGATATGCATCACACAATCACAGATTCATCTATTCAACCAACACAAAGTACTTCAAAGAGTGCCCCAAAGTCTCTACCGGAGAGTCAAGAACGTGTGCCAACCCCTATGCATAGGTTCATGGGTGGAACCTGCAAGTTGGTCACCAAAACATACAT
>NC_057798.1:770398966-770431332 GCF_018294505.1 Triticum aestivum | reverse complement strand
GGAAGATCACGTTAATGGCCGTGATCGGTCGAAATTGACACATGTCGGACGCCCCAGGAACCTTTGGGATGAGAGAGATGATCCTGTAGTTGAGGCATCTGATGTCTACTACACAACCTTCTTCTTGTAGACGTTGTTGGGCCTGTAAGTGCACAGGTTTGTAGGACAGTAGCAAATTTCCCTCAAGTGAATGACCTAAGGTTTATCAATCCATAGGAGGCGTAGGACGAAGATGGTCTCTCTCAAGCAACCCTGCAACCAAATAATAAAGAGTCTCTTGTGTCCCCAACACACCCAATACAATGGAAAATTGTATAGGTGCACTAGTTCGGCGAAGAGATGGTGATACAAGTGCAAAATAGATAGTAGATATGGGTTTTAGTGTTCTGAAATAATAAAAACAGCAAGGTAACGAGTGGTAAAAGTGACCGTAAATGGTATTGCAATGATAGGAAACAAGGCCTAGGGTTCATACTTTCACTAGTGCAAGTTCTCTCAACAATAATAACATAGATAGATCATATAAAAATCCCTCAACATGCAACAAAGAGTCACTCCAAAGACACTAATAGCGCAGAACGAACGAAGAGATTATGGTAGGGTACGAAACCACCTCAAAGTTATTCTTTCGGATCGATCTATAAAAGAGTTTGTACTAGAATAACACCTTAAGACACAAATCAACCAAAACCCTAATGTCACCTAGATACTCCATTGTCACCTCAAGTATCCGTGGGCATGATTATACGATATGCATCACACAATCACAGATTCATCTATTCAACCAACACAAAGTACTTCAAAGAGTGCCCCAAAGTCTCTACCGGAGAGTCAAGAACGTGTGCCAACCCCTATGCATAGGTTCATGGGTGGAACCTGCAAGTTGGTCACCAAAACATACATAAAGAGGCACATGGTATCCCATTGTCACCATAGATAAGCACGGCAAGACATACATCAAGTGTTCTCATAAAAGACCCAATCCGATAAGATAACTTCAAAGGGGAAACTCAATTCATCCCAAGAGAGTAGAGGGGGAGAAACATCATAAGATCCAACTACAATAGCAAAGCTCGGGATACATCAAGATCGTTCCATAGAGGGAACACGAGAGAGAACACGAGAGAGAGAGAGAGATCAAACACATAGCTACTGGTACATACCCTCAGCCCCGAGGGTGAACTACTCCCTCCTTGTCATGGAGAGCGCCCGGATGATGAAGATGGCCACCGGTGATGGATCCCCTCTCTGGAAGCGTGCCGGGAAGGGCTCCCGAGAGGTTTTTGGTGGCTACAGAGGCTTGCGGCGGCGGAACTCCCGATCTATCTTGATATTCGATGTTTTTAGGGTACAGGGGAATATATAGGCGAAAGAAGTCGGTCGGGAGGTGCTCGACGGGCCCACGAGACAGGGGGAATGCCCAGTAGGGGCAGGCGCCCTCCTGAAGGAAATATGCCCTAGAGGCAATAATAAAGTTATTATTTATTTCCTTATATCATGATAAATTTTTATTATTCATGCTAGAATTGTATTAACCTGAAACATAATACATGTGTGAATACATAGACAAACATAGTGTCACTAGTATGCCTCTACTTGACTAGCTCGTTTATCAAAGATGGTTATGTTTCCTAACCATGGAAAAAGAGTTGTCATTTGATTAACGAGATCACATCATTAGGAGAATGATGTGATTGACTTGACCCCGTTAAACATTTTCAAAATCCTCAAAAACCTAACAGAAAAAAAAGATATGGGGCTTTTAAGATCTGGAGAGGCAAAAAAATTCAAAAAAATTCAAACTCACTAATGGCGCACCTGCCCATGGTGCGCCATTAGTATCTTCCCGCCTTCAAAATTTAAAATAAGTCAAAAAAATAAAAAAAAGTTACTAATGGCGCACCTGCCCATGGTGCGCCATTAGTATCTTCCTGCCTTCAAAATTCAAAATAAGTCAAAAAAATAAAAAAAATTACTAATGGCGCACCGGCCCATGGTGCGCCATTAGTATCTTCCCCGCCTTCAAAATTCAAAATAAGTCAAAAAAATAAAAAAAAGTTAGTAATGGCGCACCTGCCCACGGTGCGCCATTACTATGTCGTATATATGGCTGGGCGCACCTCCTCCACTCCACCTCTCCTCCACTCCATCTCCTCTCCTCTCCTTCACTCCATCTCCTCCTCTCCTCTCCTCCACTCCTTCTCCTCCTCTCCGGCGACCTCCTTCTCCTCTCCGGCGACCTCCTCCTCCTCTCCGGCGACCTCCTCCTCCTCTCCCGCGACCTCCTCCTCTTCGGGAACCTCCTCCTCCCTCCTCTCCTACCCTCCCCTCCCCTCAAGGAAGGGCCAGCTAACCGTGTCATAAGCCTTATGGAAGTCAATATTCAAAAAAACCACCATGAGGTTTTTGGAGCGGACCTCATGGAGGATTTCATGAAGGACTAGGACCCCATCTAGGATGTAATGGCCCTTAATGAAAGCCGACTGGTTGGGATGCGTCACACGGTCGGCCAACAGGGTCACCCTATTGGCGTACCCTTTAGCCAGAATCCGTAAGATCACGTTAATGACCGTGATCGGTCGAAATTGACGCATGTCGGACGCCCCAGGAACCTTTGGGATGAGAGAGATGATCCCGTAGTTGAGGCGTCTGATATCTACTACACAACCTTCTTCTTGTAGACGTTGTTGGGCCTGTAAGTGCACAGGTTTGTAGGACAGTAGCAAATTTCCCTCAAGTGAATGACCTAAGGTTTATCAATCCATAGGAGGCGTAGGATGAAGATGGTCTCTCTCAAGCAACCCTGCAACCAAATAACAAAGAGTCTCTTGTGTCCCCAACACACCCAATACAATGGAAAATTGTATAGGTGCACTAGTTCGGCGAAGAGATGGTGATACAAGTGCAAAATAGATAGTAGATATGGGTTTTAGTAGTCTGAAATAATAAAAACAGCAAGGTAACGAGTGGTAAAAGTGACCGTAAATGGTATTGCAATGATAGGAAACAAGGCCTAGGGTTCATACTTTCACTAGTGCAAGTTCTCTCAACAATAATAACATAGATAGATCATATAACAATCCCTCAACATGCAACAAAGAGTCACTCCAAAGACACTAATAGCGCAGAACGAACGAAGAGATTATGGTAGGGTACGAAACCACCTCAAAGTTATTCTTTCGGATCGATCTATAAAAGAGTTTGTACTAGAATAACACCTTAAGACACAAATCAACCAAAACCCTAATGTCACCTAGATACTCCATTGTCACCTCAAGTATCCGTGGGCATGATTATACGATATGCATCACACAATCACAGATTCATCTATTCAACCAACACAAAGTACTTCAAAGAGTGCCCCAAAGTCTCTACCGGAGAGTCAAGAACGTGTGCCAACCCCTATGCATAGGTTCATGGGTGGAACCTGCAAGTTGGTCACCAAAACATACATCAAGAGGCACATGGTATCCCATTGTCACCATAGATAAGCACGGCAAGACATACATCAAGTGTTCTCATAAAAGACCCAATCCGATAAGATAACTTCAAAGGGGAAACTCAATTCATCACAAGAGAGTAGAGGGGGAGAAACATCATAAGATCCAACTACAATAGCAAAGCTCGGGATACATCAAGATCGTTCCATAGAGGGAACACGAGAGAGAACACGAGAGAGAGAGAGAGATCAAACACATAGCTACTGGTACATACCCTCAGCCCCGAGGGTGAACTACTCCCTCCTTGTCATGGAGAGCGCCCGGATGATGAAGATGGCCACCGGTGATGGATCCCCTCTCTGGAAGGGTGCCGGGAAGGGCTCCCGAGAGGTTTTTGGTGGCTACAGAGGCTTGCGGCGGCGGAACTCCCAATCTATCTTGATATTCAATGTTTTTAGGGTACAGGGGAATATATAGGCGAAAGAAGTCGGTCGGGAGGTGCTCGACGGGCCCACGAGACAGGGAGCATGCCCAGTAGGGGCGGGCGCCCTCCTGAAGGAAATATGCCCTAGAGGCAATAATAAAGTTATTATTTATTTCCTTATATCATGATAAATTTTTATTATTCATGCTAGAATTGTATTAACCTGAAACATAATACATGTGTGAATACATAGACAAACATAGTGTCACTAGTATGCCTCTACTTGACTAGCTCGTTTATCAAAGATGGTTATGTTTCCTAACCATGGAAAAAAGAGTTGTCATTTGATTAACGAGATCACATCATTAGGAGAATGATGTGATTGACTTGACCCCGTTAAACATTTTCAAAATCCTCAAAAACCTAACAGAAAAAAAGATACGGGGCTTTTAAGATCTGGAGAGGCAAAAAAATTCAAAAAAATTCAAACTCACGAATGGCGCACCTACCCATGGTGCGCCATTAGTATCTTCCCGCCTTCAAAATTTAAAATAAGTCAAAAAAATAAAAATAAAGTTACTAATGGCGCACCTGCCCATGGTGCGCCATTAGTATCTTCCCGCCTTCAAAATTCAAAATAAGTCAAAAAAATAAAAAAAATTACTAATGGCGCACCGGCCCATGGTGCGCCATTAGTATCTTCCCCGCCTTCAAAATTCAAAATAAGTAAAAAAATAAAAAAAAGTTAGTAATGGCGCACCTGCCCACGGTGCGCCATTACTATGTCGTATATATGGCTGGGCGTACCTCCTCCACTCCACCTCTCCTCCACTCCATCTCCTTTCCTCTCCTCCACTCCATCTCCTCCTCTCCTCTCCTCCACTCCTTCTCCTCCTCTCCGGCGACCTCCTTCTCCTCTCCGGCGACCTCCTCCTCCTCTTCGGCGACCTCCTCCTCCTCTCCGGCGACCTCCTCCTCCTCTCCGGCGACCTCCTCCTCTTTGGGAACCTCCTCCTCCCTCCTCTCCTCCCCTCCCCTCCCCTCAAGGAAGGGCCAGCTAACCTGTGTCATAAGTCTTATGGAAGTCAATATTCAAAAAACCCGCCATGAGGTTTTTGGAGCGGACCTCATGGAGGATTTCATGAAGGACTAGGACCCCATCCAGGATGTAACGGCCCTTAATGAAAGCCGACTGGTAGGGATGCGTCACACGGTCGGCCAACAGGGTCACCCTGTTGGCGTACCCTTTAGCCAAAATCAGGAAGATCACGTTAATGGCCGTGATCGGTCGAAATTGACACATGTCGGACGCCCCAGGAACCTTTGGGATGAGAGAGATGATCCTGTAGTTGAGGCATCTGATGTCTACTACACAACCTTCTTCTTGTAGACGTTGTTGGGCCTGTAAGTGCACAGGTTTGTAGGACAGTAGCAAATTTCCCTCAAGTGAATGACCTAAGGTTTATCAATCCATAGGAGGCGTAGGACGAAGATGGTCTCTCTCAAGCAACCCTGCAACCAAATAATAAAGAGTCTCTTGTGTCCCCAACACACCCAATACAATGGAAAATTGTATAGGTGCACTAGTTCGGCGAAGAGATGGTGATACAAGTGCAAAATAGATAGTAGATATGGGTTTTAGTGTTCTGAAATAATAAAAACAGCAAGGTAACGAGTGGTAAAAGTGACCGTAAATGGTATTGCAATGATAGCAAACAAGGCCTAGGGTTCATACTTTCACTAGTGCAAGTTCTCTCAACAATAATAACATAGATAGATCATATAACAATCCCTCAACATGCAACAAAGAGTCACTCCAAAGACACTAATAGCGCAGAACGAACGAAGAGATTATGGTAGGGTACGAAACCACCTCAAAGTTATTCTTTCGGATCGATCTATAAAAGAGTTTGTACTAGAATAACACCTTAAGACACAAATCAACCAAAACCCTAATGTCACCTAGATACTCCATTGTCACCTCAAGTATCCGTGGGCATGATTATACGATATGCATCACACAATCACAGATTCATCTATTCAACCAACACAAAGTACTTCAAAGAGTGCCCCAAAGTCTCTACCGGAGAGTCAAGAACGTGTGCCAACCCCTATGCATAGGTTCATGGGTGGAACCTGCAAGTTGGTCACCAAAACATACATAAAGAGGCACATGGTATCCCATTGTCACCATAGATAAGCACGGCAAGACTTACATCAAGTGTTCTCATAAAAGACCCAATCCGATAAGATAACTTCAAAGGGGAAACTCAATTCATCCCAAGAGAGTAGAGGGGGAGAAACATCATAAGATCCAACTACAATAGCAAAGCTCGGGATACATCAAGATCGTTCCATAGAGGGAACACGAGAGAGAACACGAGAGAGAGAGAGAGATCAAACACATAGCTACTGGTACATACCCTCAGCCCCGAGGGTGAACTACTCCCTCCTTGTCATGGAGAGCGCCCGGATGATGAAGATGGCCACCGGTGATGGATCCCCTCTCTGGAAGGGTGCCGGGAAGGGCTCCCGAGAGGTTTTTGGTGGCTACAGAGGCTTGCGGCGGCGGAACTCCCGATCTATCTTGATATTCGATGTTTTTAGGGTACAGGGGAATATATAGGCGAAAGAAGTCGGTCGGGAGGTGCTCGACGGGCCCACGAGACAGGGGGAATGCCCAGTAGGGGCAGGCGCCCTCCTGAAGGAAATATGCCCTAGAGGCAATAATAAAGTTATTATTTATTTCCTTATATCATGATAAATTTTTATTATTCATGCTAGAATTGTATTAACCTGAAACATAATACATGTGTGAATACATAGACAAACATAGTGTCACTAGTATGCCTCTACTTGACTAGCTCGTTTATCAAAGATGGTTATGTTTCCTAACCATGGAAAAAGAGTTGTCATTTGATTAACGAGATCACATCATTAGGAGAATGATGTGATTGACTTGACCCCGTTAAACATTTTCAAAATCCTCAAAAACCTAACAGAAAAAAAAGATATGGGGCTTTTAAGATCTGGAGAGGCAAAAAAATTCAAAAAAATTCAAACTCACTAATGGCGCACCTGCCCATGGTGCGCCATTAGTATCTTCCCGCCTTCAAAATTTAAAATAAGTCAAAAAAATAAAAAAAAAGTTACTAATGGCGCACCTGCCCATGGTGCGCCATTAGTATCTTCCTGCCTTCAAAATTCAAAATAAGTCAAAAAAATAAAAAAAATTACTAATGGCGCACCGGCTCATGGTGCGCCATTAGTATCTTCCCCGCCTTCAAAATTCAAAATAAGTCAAAAAAATAAAAAAAAGTTAGTAATGGCGCACCTGCCCACGGTGCGCCATTACTATGTCGTATATATGGCTGGGCGCACCTCCTCCACTCCACCTCTCCTCCACTCCATCTCCTCTCCTCTCCTTCACTCCATCTCCTCCTCTCCTCTCCTCCACTCCTTCTCCTCCTCTCCGGCGACCTCCTTCTCCTCTCCGGCGACCTCCTCCTCCTCTCCGGCGACCTCCTCCTCCTCTCCCGCGACCTCCTCCTCTTCGGGAACCTCCTCCTCCCTCCTCTCCTACCCTCCCCTCCCCTCAAGGAAGGGCCAGCTAACCGTGTCATAAGCCTTATGGAAGTCAATATTCAAAAAAACCACCATGAGGTTTTTGGAGCGGACCTCATGGAGGATTTCATGAAGGACTAGGACCCCATCTAGGATGTAATGGCCCTTAATGAAAGCCGACTGGTTGGGATGCGTCACACGGTCGGCCAACAGGGTCACCCTATTGGCGTACCCTTTAGCCAGAATCCGTAAGATCACGTTAATGACCGTGATCGGTCGAAATTGACGCATGTCGGACGCCCCAGGAACCTTTGGGATGAGAGAGATGATCCCGTAGTTGAGGCGTCTGATATCTACTACACAACCTTCTTCTTGTAGACGTTGTTGGGCCTGTAAGTGCACAGGTTTGTAGGACAGTAGCAAATTTCCCTCAAGTGAATGACCTAAGGTTTATCAATCCATAGGAGGCGTAGGATGAAGATGGTCTCTCTCAAGCAACCCTGCAACCAAATAACAAAGAGTCTCTTGTGTCCCCAACACACCCAATACAATGGAAAATTGTATAGGTGCACTAGTTCGGCGAAGAGATGGTGATACAAGTGCAAAATAGATAGTAGATATGGGTTTTAGTAGTCTGAAATAATAAAAACAGCAAGGTAACGAGTGGTAAAAGTGACCGTAAATGGTATTGCAATGATAGGAAACAAGGCCTAGGGTTCATACTTTCACTAGTGCAAGTTCTCTCAACAATAATAACATAGATAGATCATATAACAATCCCTCAACATGCAACAAAGAGTCACTCCAAAGACACTAATAGCGCAGAACGAACGAAGAGATTATGGTAGGGTACGAAACCACCTCAAAGTTATTCTTTCGGATCGATCTATAAAAGAGTTTGTACTAGAATAACACCTTAAGACACAAATCAACCAAAACCCTAATGTCACCTAGATACTCCATTGTCACCTCAAGTATCCGTGGGCATGATTATACGATATGCATCACACAATCACAGATTCATCTATTCAACCAACACAAAGTACTTCAAAGAGTGCCCCAAAGTCTCTACCGGAGAGTCAAGAACGTGTGCCAACCCCTATGCATAGGTTCATGGGTGGAACCTGCAAGTTGGTCACCAAAACATACATCAAGAGGCACATGATATCCCATTGTCACCACAGATAAGCACGGCAAGACATACATCAAGTGTTCTCATAAAAGACCCAATCCTATTAGATAACTTCAAAGGGGAAACTCAATTCATCACAAGAGAGTAGAGGGGGAGAAACATCATAAGATCCAACTACAATAGCAAAGCTCGGGATACATCAAGATCGTGCCATAGAGGGAACACAAGAGAGAACACGAGAGAGAGAGAGAGATCAAACACATAGCTACTGGTACATACCCTCAGCCCCGAGGGTGAACTACTCCCTCCTTGTCATGGAGAGCGCCCGGATGATGAAGATGGCCACCGGTGATGGATCCCCTCTCTGGCAGGGTGCCGGGAAGGGCTCCCGAGAGGTTTTTGGTGGCTACAGAGGCTTGCGGCGGCGGAACTCCCGATCTATCTTGATATTCAATGTTTTTAGGGTACGGGGGAATATATAGGCGAAAGAAGTCGGTCGGGAGGTGCTCGACGGGCCCACGAGACAGGGGGCATGCCCAGTAGGGGCGGGCGGCTCCTGAAGGAAATATGCCCTAGAGGCAATAATAAAGTTATTATTTATTTCCTTATATCATGATAAATTTTTATTATTCATGCTAGAATTGTATTAACCTGAAACATAATACATGTGTGAATCCATAGACAAACATAGTGTCACTAGTATGCCTCTACTTGACTAGCTTGTTTATCAAAGATGGTTATGTTTCCTAACCATGGAAAAAAGAGTTGTCATTTGATTAACGAGATCACATCATTAGGAGAATGATGTGATTGACTTGACCCCGTTAAACATTTTCAAAATCCTCAAAAACCTAACAGAAAAAAAAGATACGGGGCTTTTAAGATCTGGAGAGGCAAAAAAATTCAAAAAAATTCAAACTCACTAATGGCGCACCTGCCCATGGTGCGCCATTAGTATCTTCCCGCCTTCAAAATTGAAAATAAGTCAAAAAAATAAAAAAAAAGTTACTAATGGCGCACCTGCCCTTGGTGCGCCATTAGTATCTTCCCGCCTTCAAAATTCAAAATAAGTCATAAAAATAAAAAAAATTACTAATGGCGCACCGGCCCATGGTGCGCCATTAGTATCTTCCCCGCCTTCAAAATTCAAAATAAGTCAAAAAAATAAAAAAAAGTTAGTAATGGCGCACCTGCCCACGGTGCGCCATTACTATGTCGTATATATGGCTGGGCGCACCTCCTCCACTCCACCTCTCCTCCACTCCATCTCCTTTCCTCTCCTCCACTCCATCTCCTCCTCTCCTCTCCTCCACTCCTTCTCCTCCTCTCCGGCGACCTCCTTCTCCTCTCTGGCGACCTCCTCCTCCTCTTCGGCGACCTCCTCCTCCTCTCCGGCGACCTCCTCCTCTTTGGGAACCTCCTCCTCCCTCCTCTCCTCCCCTCCCCTCCCCTCAAGGAAGGGCCAGCTAACCTGTGTCATAAGCCTTATGGAAGTCAATATTCAAAAAAACCGCCATGAGGTTTTTGGAGCGGACCTCATGGAGGATTTCATGAAGGACTAGGACCCCATCCAGGATGTAACGGCCCTTAATGAAAGCCGACTGGTAGGGATGCGGCACACGGTCGGCCAACAGGGTCACCCTGTTGGCGTACCCTTTAGCCAAAATCCGGAAGATCACGTTAATGACCGTGATCGGTCGAAATTGACGCATGTCGGACGCCCCAGGAACCTTTGGGATGAGAGAGATGATCCTGTAGTTGAGGCATCTGATGTCTACTACACAACCTTCTTCTTGTAGACGTTGTTGGGCCTGTAAGTGCACAGGTTTGTAGGACAGTAGCAAATTTCCCTCAAGTGAATGACCTAAGGTTTATCAATCCATAGGAGGCGTAGGACGAAGATGGTCTCTCTCAAGCAACCCTGCAACCAAATAATAAAGAGTCTCTTGTGTCCCCAACACACCCAATACAATGGAAAATTGTATAGGTGCACTAGTTCGGCGAAGAGATGGTGATACAAGTGCAAAATAGATAGTAGATATGGGTTTTAGTAGTCTGAAATAATAAAAACAGCAAGGTAACGAGTGGTAAAAGTTACCGTAAACGGTATTGCAATGATAGGAAACAAGGCCTAGGGTTCATACTTTCACTAGTGCAGGTTCTCTCAACAATAATAACATAGATAGATCATATAACAATCCCTCAACATGCAACAAAGAGTCACTCCAAAGACACTAATTGCGCAGAACGAACGAAGAGATTATGGTAGGGTACGAAACCACCTCAAAGTTATTCTTTCAGATCGATCTATAAAAGAGTTTGTACTAGAATAACACCTTAAGACACAAATCAACCAAAACCCTAATGTCACCTAGATACTCCATTGTCACCTCAAGTATCCGTGGGCATGATTATAAGATATGCATCACACAATCACAGATTCATCTATTCAACCAACACAAAGTACTTCAAAGAGTGCCCCAAAGTCTCTACCGGAGAGTCAAGAACGTGTGCCAACCCCTATGCATAGGTTCATGGGTGGAACCTGCAAGTTGGTCACCAAAACATACATCAAGAGGCACATGATATCCCATTGTCACCACAGATAAGCACGGCAAGACATACATCAAGTGTTCTCATAAAAGACCCAATCCTATTAGATAACTTCAAAGGGGAAACTCAATTCATCACAAGAGAGTAGAGGGGGAGAAACATCATAAGATCCAACTACAATAGCAAAGCTCGGGATACATCAAGATCGTGCCATAGAGGGAACACAAGAGAGAACACGAGAGAGAGAGAGAGAGAGAGATCAAACACATAGCTACTGGTACATACCCTCAGCCCCGAGGGTGAACTACTCCCGCCTTGTCATGGAGAGCGCCGGGATGATGAAGATGGCCACCGGTGATGGATCCCCTCTCTGGCAGGGTGCCGGGAAGGGCTCCCGAGAGGTTTTTGGTGGCTACAAAGGCTTGCGGCGGCAGAACTCCCGATCTATCTTGATATTCGATGTTTTTAGGGTACGGGGGAATATATAGGCGAAAGAAGTCGGTCGGGAGGTGCTCGACGGGCCCACGAGACAGGGGGCATGCCCAGTAGGGGGGCGCCCTCCTGAAGGAAATATGCCCTAGAGGCAATAATAAAGTTATTATTTATTTCCTTATATCGTGATAAATTTTTATTATTCATGCTAGAATTGTATTAACCGGAAACATAATACATGTGTGAATACATAGACAAACATAGTGTCACTAGTATGCCTCTACTTGACTTGCTCGTTTATCAAAGATGGTTATGTTTCCTAACCATGGACAAAAGAGTTGTCATTTGATTAACGATATCACATCATTAGGAGAATGATGTGATTGACTTGACCCCGTTAAACATTTTCAAAATCCTCAAAAACCTAACAGAAAAAAAGATACGGGGCTTTTAAGATCTGGAGAGGCAAAAAATTCAAAAAAATCAAACTCACTAATGGCGCACCTGCCCATGGTGCGCCATTAGTATCTTCCCGCCTTCAAAATTTAAAATAAGTCAAAAAAATAAAAATAAAAGTTACTAATGGCGCACCTGCCCATGGTGCGCCATTAGTATCTTCCCGCCTTCAAAATTCAAAATAAGTCAAAAAAATTAAAAAAAAAGTTACTAATGGCACACCGGCCCATGGTGCGCCATTAGTATCTTCCCCGCCTTCAAAATTCAAAATAAGTCAAAAAAATAAAAAAAATTAGTAATGGCGCACCTGCCCACGGTGCGCCATTACTATGTCGTATATATGGTTGGGCGCACCTCCTCCACTCCACCTCTCCTCCACTCCATCTCCTCTCCTCTCCTCCACTCCATCTCCTCCACTCCTCTCCTCCGCTCCTTCTCCTCCTCTCCGGCGACCTCCTTCTCCTCTCCGGCGACCTCCTCCTCTCCGGCGACCTCCTCCTCCTCTCCGGCGACCTCCTCCTCTTAGAGAACCTCCTCCTCCCTCCTCTCCTCCCCTCCCCTCCCCTCAAGGAAGGGCCAGCTAACCGTGTCATAAGCCTTTTGTAAGTCAATATTGAAAAAAACCGCCATGAGATTTTTGGAGCGGACCTCATGGAGGATTTCATGAAGGACTAGGGCCCCATCCAGGATGTAACGGCCTTTAATGAAAGCCGACTGGTTGGGATGCGTCACACGGTCGGCCAACAGGGTCACCCTATTGGCGTACCCTGTCAGGACCCAAACTCAATGCCACATCGATCTAGCATGTAACACCTCATATCACTTTGCGGCCTCACGCACGGTATTCGCACGGGTGTCGCCTTACCTTAGCCCGGGACCGTTTGCGCCTTTTGGCACACGTATATGACAGTGTCGCTAGCATCCATATGATAAGGAGCCCGGGCTGACATGGCTAGTCGTAAACCCAAAGTGGCACAGACTTACAGGGACAGGCAGCCATGACCCAGCATCGAACGTGTCGGTCATCAGCGAGTGAATCCAGGCTGTAGCACTGGGCTAACAGGATTCCGGTGAACCGGGCTGTAGCAGGCTAACAGGACTCCGGTATTCATCGCGTGACATTTCCCCGAAGGGACAGACACAGGAACGAAGAAGGACACATGCCGGCCAGCCTAAGTGTTCCGGAGCAGTAGTAAGCTACCATGGCTCGGTGGAAACACTAGGAGACATTTCCCGGTAAGAGAGGCTACTAAAGATAAACAAGTAGATGGTCAGATCCCACACATACCAAGCATTTCAATAACATACACACAATATGCTCGATATGTGCAAATACAACATGGCATCACAACATGAATCTACGACTCAAGTATTTTATTCATTAGGCTCCGAGGAGCGAGATATTACAAACATGGGTCTCATGACCCAACAATCAGAGCATACAAATCAAAGCACAAGCGGAAGCTATCATGTCTGGGTACAGACATCTATAACTGAAAAAGGCTGAGAAGCCTGACTATCTACCAGATCCTGCCGGGGCACAAGATCGTAGCTGAGGTAACAAGCTAAACGTCGAAGTCCACGCGAAACTACTAGTGAGACCGAAGTCTCTCTGCAAAAACATAAAATAGGCAAACGTGAGTACAAATGTACCCAGCAAGACTCACATCAGAACTAACTACATATGCATCATTATCAACAAAGGGGATGGTGGGGTTTAACTGCAGCAAGCCAGCTTTGACTCGGTGGCTATCCTGAACTACGACTGCAATGTAACTCTTTTGAGGTGGCGCACACGAGTCCACATATTCACCATATCAATACACCACTATGGATCCGCTCCCGTCTCCCTACGAGAACGCCATCCATAGCACTCACGCTTATCTTGCGTATTTTAGGGTATCCACTTTCACTTGTCTATGAACTGATATAAGCAACCCAGAAGTCCTTTTCCGCGGACACGGCTATTCGAATAGATGATGTTAACCCTGCAGGGGTGTACTTCTTCATACATGTTTCCACCACTTAGCGTCTGCACACGACATGTGCTCGGCAGACTTCAAGCGAAAGCCGACGTGGGTGTAGACCACGACCTACCTAAACACTCAAGTCTCTAGTCCAGGTTTATCGCCTATTCGGGTTCCATCCATGAGGAGATCCGGCCGGAGTTTCGCCCACAGCCCCAAACGATGTGAACAGGGTTCCGTGACACCAAACGGGCGCCCGGTTTACCCGGCCACGTGCCTACCGCATCACAGCCCACCCCTACGGTCAGCACTGTCAACGGCCTCCAGCATACTACAAACACCAGAAACTACTTGCAACTCCTGGACAGAGGACAAGGGTGAATAAGAAGTCGAGCGGGGTCATATTTCAGGGCCCAATGTATGGTACTAGCTGAATCATGGATCACAAACACAGAACTCAGTTCCTGAGGACGGCTGCAATGAGACAACCCACCATGTACTCCTACATGGCCTCTCACCGCTACCTTTACCAAATCGTGTTCACACACTTAGCTCACACACAGTAGGACATGTTCACACACCTCTGATTCATCCCCGATGAATCAGACCTGACTCAACTCTAAGCAGTAGCAGGCATGACAAACAAACATGAATGAGTAGGCACAATAGGGCTCAAACAACTCCTACTCATGCTAGTGGGTTTCATCTATTTACTGTGGCAATGACAGGTCATGCAGAGGATAAAGGGGTTGAACTACCGCAGCATGTAACAGTTGAATCGGTGTTGTCCTAATGCAGTAAAAGAGAGCAGGAGCGAGAGAGTGGGATTGTATCGGAATGAACAAGGGGGTTTTGCTTGCCTGGCACTTCTGAAGATAACATTGAGTCTTCATCAGTGTCAACGATCACATCATCGGTATCACGTCTATCGAGAGGGGACGAATACCGGCAACACAGAAGGGAACACAATCAATGCAATGTGCAATATGATGCATGATCATGACATGGCAAAATGAATGTGTTTTGAGCTAATGCAACTAAAACCAGATTAAATGAAGTTGGTTTGAATACAAGATTCAAATTCAAACTCCATATGTGATTATTTAAATGCCCTTTATTTGATTTGTGCTAAACAGCAGCTATAAGTTGTTCTAACATGCATGAAAATGGTACAGATGGATTCCTTGAATTTTTCTGATAATTTTTCATATATAAATTATTTAATTTGGAGCTACGGTTGAATTTCTATGATTTTTAGAAGTTTTAGGCATTTTCTGGAATTTCCTGAATAATATTAAATCCAGAAATGATTATGGCGTCAGCACCACGTCACAGTGACGTCAGCAGGGTCAACTGGGCTGGCTCGGGTCAAACCTGATGTGTGGGGACCACACGTCAGTGACACAGGAGCTAATCCCGGTCAAACCCAGCGCTGACTGGGGTTTGACCAGGGGTGGGGCCCACTGTCAGTGGCTGTGGGTTTAATTAGGTTTAGTTAATGGCCTGGGGCCCACACGTCAGTGAGAGAGAGGGGAGGGTCAAGGGTCAAACCCCCTGGTCGGCGGGGTCAACTCGCCGGCGTTTAGCCGCCGGCGAGGCTAAACGCGGCGGTGCAGGTGCGGGTTTCACGTACAGGGCACCGTTCGGGGCGCCGTTGGGTGCTATGGATAGCTGGGAGTGGGCCGCGGCGAGTGGTGCAGGTAGTTGGGTTCGGGGTCGCCGGAAAAGGCGCCGGCGACGTGTTTGGCGGCGGCCGGAGTTCGGGTGGGTGTGGGGTTGGTGCTAGGGGGCACGTGGGGAGAAGCTGGTGGCGGCTACGGGCTCCTGGAGACGTGTTGAGTGCGGTGGTGTGCTCGGCTTCGAGCTACAACGGCTCCAGCCACGGCGGTGACGAGGCACGGTGGCGGCGAGCTTCGGAGCTCAAGGGGACGGCAACTACAGGATGCTAGGGACGACGGGGCAAGGGGGAATCGGGTCAGCGGCTCACCGCGGAGCTGCAGGGATGGTTAGCGGGCTCGGGGGCGGCCGGAGTGCAGCGAATCGACGGCGACAAGCTTCGGTGGCCGAGGAGGGGAACGGCGACGTGGGCGGCGATGCAGGGCTCCCGGCGTTGCGTAGCTCCATGGAGAGGTCGGGGGCGTCGAGGCGGAGCCTTGGGTCACTCTGGTGGGGTGGAACGACGGTGGTGGCTACGGCTGCGACGAGCGGCGGCGACGGCGGTCCTCGGTCGCGCGAGTGAGAGAGCCAGAGGAGGGGGGAGCGGTCCAGAGGGAGAGGGGAGAACGCGGGGAGGCTCTGGGTGTCTCCGTGGCGTCGCGAGGAAGTCGGGGAGGCTGCCACGGCGAAGCAGGAGGTGGAGGCCCGGGCACGGGCGCGTCGACACGCCTCTGCCAGTAGGCAGAGGTTGAAGACAGCGGTGCCCCTGGTGGGCTGGGCCGCCAAGTGGACTGGCAGGGGGGCTGGGCCAGCACAGGTGAGCGCCAGGTAGTTCCTTCTCTCTTTTTATTTCTTTCTTCTCTTTTTCTTTTATTTAATTCTTTTGCCATTGTTTTGAATTTAAAATAATTCAAACAATGCCAAAAACTCCTCTGAATATTTTATATTGCTAGATGGACTTTTCCAAAAGCTTATAAAATATTTCAGGGGTATTTGAAATTATATTCTAATTATATGAATATAACTCAAATTCAAATAGCTAATGAATTAAATCCAAAGTCCCAAAAATAATTCCTTAAAAATGTTCAATATTTTGGTTGGGACCAGAACCCTTACCAAAAATTATCAAACATTTAAAAAGAGCATTTTGGAGCAATGAATGAGATTTCTAGGGTTTTTGCCCCTCTTTTATTTAAGCTTTGAGGCTTCCAAAATTCCTCTGTTCAAGTTTCAGAAATTTAAATATGATGCACACATGAAGCTAGCCTAGAGCACTACCAGCAGCTAGGGATGTGACAACTCACCCCCACTAAACAAGAATCTCGTCTCGAGATTCAAGCGTAGGGTAAGGTGAAGGGTAACGCAGACTAGTATAATCTTCCCGATCCAGGGTGCACTTCAGTTGAACGTTGATTCATTCACCATTATTGTCTTGAAGTCTTGCTCTGAGAAATCCTGCCAACATGACCTGGAGAGAGGGAGACTCTAGAAGGGTCGATCTCCTCGAAGATCGAACAACTCAGGATTAACTCACGGAATGGGACATAGCAACATCTCTCGAGCTGAGAGACGAAGCACACCTCTAGAGAAATGGAGTGGAACAGATGACGAAGGTTCACTAGGTAGACAACGATTCCACACCTAAGAAGGTGGTAAACGATTGTCAACGTAGCGAGGAGTTGAGTTGCCATGATACCACGACGGAACATCCTGGAGGAGGGTGATTCGTAGATTATTATCTTAAGTGGCAAAAAGAATTACCTTTGATATAGAGATCATTGAGACTCTCTATATCAGCCTAAGACAATTCTCGAGCAATCGTTTGGAGGGGGTCGGTAGAATGGCATACTCGAACTTGGATGATGTGGATTACCTTGTTGAAGACAACGTAATGGATGAATTTGCTTATCACCGGAAATGGAAGAGACCCATGGTAGAATGGCACATTGGCGGTGCAAGCTGGGAACAAAATGCAAATGCTGGGAATGATTCTAGTAACTAGGGAAGAACCCAACAATAGAGAGTGAATTCACTGTTTGAAAAGGTCATAGCATTGCCGAGGAAACTGAGAGCAAACCCAGTTAGTGCCGATGATAACACGTAGCGCTTGTGCGTGCTCTCAAGAACTTGAGCATTTCCATATTCATCAAGGTTTTACCAACATCCGTGTCAAGGATCCTGGCAACACAACTTGCTACCATGATGAATGATGATGGATGATGCAGATGCAAAGGAAGATAACACTTCTCAGATTTCATCTTAGCGGGGCCAAGGGAATAAAATCTGGATGATCGACCGAGAGACATTTAGCACTCCGCTTCTAATGTTCTCCTTGATGTGCTAGTGTAACCCATTCATAGATATGGTTTGATATCTAGAACATCAAGTAAGAAGGTCGGACTTCGGAATACAGAAATCCATAAGGGGCAACTAGGGAGTAAACCCTACGAAATCCCTATGGGTAGGTGGCCAACTTCCTCAATCAACATATTATAATAACAGGTCTTCCGGCTGGGTGTGTTGGCCACGACATCCACTTTCCCGGTTTCCGAGGGACCGATATTATAGTTCTTAGGGAAATGTTCCAACCATCATATCTGCCTGAGATTCAGATCTGGTTGGTGTCAGAATATTCCAGACCCATCGAGTCTAGGAAGAAAAATGAAAGTTTGCAACACAAATCGACGAGATGACGTTGCGGGATTCTCGGGAGATGAACTACGATAGCAAGCTCCAAAACATGAGCTGGTTCTGCTACAAACATGTGAACACGTTGTCCCAGACAAGCATGCCCGCATGGTAGTCTTACAATAAAACACTACCGAGTTCTGGTTGGGAACCATCAGCGAGGATATCGAAGTTCTTTCATAAGTCCGGATTAGCTCTTATGAAGATACTCCTTCTCCTTGAACAAATCAATCAGTGGCTTGGTGTGCTAGGGATACATATAGATTGAAGGTTGCAAGTCTTCAAACCACAGCATTCTTCGCACGTGTGCATGACTGATTTGGAATGATTCCAAAGAAAGCAACATTGACTTTCTCGAATCCACGGCGGCAACTTGCATCAGATGCACATGAATTAAAGGAAGTCACTACTTTCATCCAAACATATGCTTCATGAGCTAGCATGAACAAATGCTTTCAAAAGTTTCCAACACTAGCTTAATGTTCAAGAAAATCATGGAGGAGATAAGGATGTTGTCAATGGGCTCAACAACAATTCATCTAGGTTTCCTTTTAAAAGGAATTCCATAGTTAAGTGAACACGGTGACATCATTGGTCAGACCAAAGATGTAATGGTGTATGCTCGAGGGATCAACCACGAATAAGACAACATTACGAGCATCGTTGGTACTGATTTGATTTGACGGTAGCCCACACTCAAATCAAAGGATTGATAAGACAATAGGTCCAGCAACTGATCACAGGGACCAATCGATGAAGATATCATCTTTCCTCAACACACACTACACAAGAATATCCCTTTGGAACGAACTAAGTTAGGCAAGCTTTTATCTTCCAATTCTCCAAGTTGTTGTTTAGCTTATCCAACTAGCTCAGGGTATCCAACACGGATTCTTGGAGAAGGGGTGGTTTACAGGAATAAACCAACTTGATCACGAACTCAACATAGCGGTCAGGTGACAACCTGGTAATACTTCTGAGAAGATATTCAGAAAATCACGAACCACCGGTATGTTACTAAGCTCGAGAACAATCTTGCTTCTCAGGGCAAGACGATATGATCAATAGAGCAAGGATTTGAAATAATCCTAACTCATCGATCGAGGAGTGAACCAGGAGAATGGACTAGGTAGCACGATCAATCTTAGAATGATGATTCAATAACCAACACACTAAGAATGAAATTATTGTCCTATAACTACCCAGCAATGAGGTTGCTAGGCATATTGATTTCACACATCATAATTCATTTGTCGGTATTCCGGTTGCATCAACACGAAGACCGAGGAATGACTAATGATGGCAAGAAGTATCACTGTACCAAGAGTTCATAGGATGGTGTGCAATTCCTATAACAATCCCGATATAAAGATGGTAATACTCCAAGGTAGAACAGAGCAAAAGCTGGATTAGCAATTTGATCTACGGAGCACAACTTCTTTGACCCAATCCTGGATATGGAAGAGGTACTGGAGTTTGTTTCTCCTAGTCATTCTGCGATAGAATGGCTTGACGGACCACAAGAGTAATAGGCATCGATAAACGAATGCATGCATACCCTTGACTATCAATTGATAAACGAGGGTCAGAAGACAACTAAAGAGGGACAACTCAAAGGAACATACGATTTTCTGAGTTGTGGATGCATGGTTTAGCATGTCGAACGAAGTTCAACATATCTCTTCCGGATAACCCATGCAGAAAGGTAGAACTGGCAGAGCCACAATATATAATGGAGAACTCATCAAGAATAATCCTGTTGTGATATTTCAGTTCAACGAGGAACTTCTGCCATAAGTAGTTCATGGTATTTGGAAGAAGAAGATACCACGGACTTCAAGGACTATCGCAAAGGTTACTAATAACCTAAGGGAGCTAGCAATTACTATCCACATGAAGTAAGTAGGGTGAATCTCGGTTTGAAAACCCAGAAGTGAAATGCCTACTAACTAAGTGGCATCACGGGATGCTTACGAGAATAAAGGCCAGAATCATCACACTGGGATCACAAAACATGGCTAGACTACTAGATGATCCCCTAAGACACCTAGGGTCATAATAATAACTCCAACATAAATGTCAAGGCAACAGAGTACCTCAACTCACTAATTAGTGTGGTTAATCTGGCCCAAATGAACATTGAAACGGGAGGAAGGAATTTGCAAGTGCATCAGACTGTTTAGAGACCTGAGATGACTCGGACAGCGTAACGGCTGTAAATGCTCAAAAAGGTTTGAGACATTCACAAAAATGGTGGCATAACCACCCAGAAACACAATATCAAGGTTTCAAGATCAACAATTAACATACGGAAGTAATAGGAGCTGAAACGAGGCTTAATTCCAACAATTCTATAAGTCTACGGATTAGTAACACGTGATCCTGATAGAAAGAAGAGATAGCCTAGTTCTTAATCCCCGTAGAAGAGAAGATGATGACTCAGATCAGAAGGCCATGAGGTATAAGGAGTAAAAAGAGCCTTACGTTCCATCCCACAATCAATTCCCTTATATAACTAAAGAATTTCTAGACTCAACTTCGACCAGTTTGGCTTGGTAATCCTACAGGCAGTCAAGCTCTGATACCAACGCTGTCAGGACCCAAACTCAATGCCACATCGATCTAGCATGTAACACCTCATATCACCTTGCGGCCTCATGCACGGTATTCGCACGGGTGTCGCCTTACCTTAGCCCGGGACCGTTTGCGCCTTTTGGCACACGTATATGACAGTGTCGCTAGCATCCATATGATAAGGAGCCCGGGCTGACATGGCTAGTCGTAAACCCAAGGTGGCACAGACTTACAGGGACAGGCATCCATGACCCAGCATCAAACGTGTCGGTCATCAGCGAGTGAATCCAGGCTGTAGCACTGGGCTAACAGGACTCCGGTGAACCGGGCTGTAGCAGGCTAACAGGACTCCGGTATTCATCGCGTGACATTTCTCCGAAGGGACAGACACAGGAACGAAGAAGGACACATGCCGGCCAGCCTAAGTGTTCCGGAGCAGTAGTAAGCTACCATGGCTCGGTGGAAACACTAGGAGACATTTCCCGGTAAGAGAGGCTACTAAAGATAAACAACTAGATGGTCAGATCCCACACATACCAAGCATTTCAATAACATACACACAATATGCTCGATATGTGCAAATACAACATGGCATCACAACATGACTCTACGACTCAAGTATTTTATTCATTAGGCTCCGAGGAGCGAGATATTACAAACATGGGTCTCATGACCCAACAATCAGAGCATACAAATCAAAGCACAAGCGTAAGCTATCATGTCTGGGTACAGACATCTATAACTGAAAAAGGCTGAGAAGCCTGACTATCTACCAGATCCTGCCGGGGCACAAGATCGTAGCTGAGGTAACAAGCTAAACGTCGAAGTCCACGCGAAACTACTAGTGAGACCGAAGTCTCTCTGCAAAAACATAAAATAGGCAAACGTGAGTACAAATGTACCCAGCAAGACTCACATCAGAACTAACTACATATGCATCATTATCAACAAAGGGGATGGTGGGGTTTAACTGCAGCAAGCCAGCTTTGACTCGGTGGCTATCCTGAACTAAGACTGCAATGTAACTCTTTTGTGGTGGCGCACACGAGTCCACATATTCACCATATCAATACACCACTATGGATCCGCTCCCGTCTCCCTACGAGAACGCCATCCATAGCACTCACGCTTATCTTGCGTATTTTAGGGTATCCACTTTCACTTGTCTATGAACTGATATAAGCAACCCAGAAGTCCTTTTCCGCGGACACGGCTATTCGAATAGAAGATGTTAACCCTGCAGGGGTGTACTTCTTCATACATGTTTCCACCACTTAGCGTCTGCACACGACATGTGCTCGGCAGACTTCAAGCGAAAGCCGACGTGGGTGTAGACCACGACCTACCTAAACACTCAAGTCTCTAGTCCAGGTTTATCGCCTATTCGGGTTCCATCCATGAGGAGATCCGGCCGGAGTTTCGCCCACAGCCCCAAACGATGTGAACAGGGTTCCGTGACACCAAACGGGCGCCCGGTTTACCCGGCCACGTGCCTACCGCATCACAGCCCACCCCTACGGTCAGCGCTGTCCATGGCCTCCAGCATACTACAAACACCAGAAACTACTTGCAACTCCTGGACAGAGGACAAGGGTGAATAAGAAGTCGAGCGGGGTCATATTTCAGGGCCCAATGTATGGTAGTAGCTGAATCATGGATCACAAACACAGAACTCAGTTCCTGAGGACGGCTACAATGAGACAACCCACCATGTACTCCTACATGGCCTCTCACCGCTACCTTTACCAAATCGTGTTCACACACTTAGCTCACACACAATAGGACATGTTCACACACCTCTGATTCATCCCCGATGAATCAGACCTGACTCAACTCTAAGCAGTAGAAGGCATGACAAACAAACATGAATGAGTAGGCACAACAGGGCTCAAACAACTCCTACTCATGCTAGTGGGTTTCATCTATTTACTGTGGCAATGACAGGTCATGCAGAGGATAAAGGGGTTCAACTACCGCAGCATGTAACAGTTGAATCGGTGTTGTCCTAATGCAGTAAAAGAGAGCAGGAGCGAGAGAGTGCGATTGTATCGGAATGAACAAGGGGGTTTTGCTTGCCTGGCACTTCTGAAGATAACATTGAGTCTTCATCAGTGTCAACGATCACATCATCGGTATCACGTCTATCGAGAGGGGACGAATACCGGCAACACAGAAGGGAACACAATCAATGCAATGCACAATATGATGCATGATCATGACATGGCAAAATGAATGTGTTTTGAGCTAATGCAACTAAAACCAGATTAAATGAAGTTGGTTTGAATACAAGATTCAAATTCAAACTCCATATGTGATTATTTAAATGCCCTTTATTTGATTTGTGCTAAACAGCAGCTATAAGTTGTTCTAACATGCATGAAAATGGTACAGATGGATTCCTTGAATTTTTCTGATAATTTTTCATATATAAATTATTTAATTTGGAGCTACGGTTGAATTTCTATGATTTTTAGAAGGTTTAGGCATTTTCTGGAATTTCCTGAATAATATTAAATCCAGAAATGATTATGGCGTCAGCACTACGTCACAGTGACGTCAGCAGGGTCAACTGGGCTGGCTCGGGTCAAACCTGACGTGTGGGGACCACACGTCAGTGACACAGGAGCTAATCCCGGTCAAACCCAGCGCTGACTGGGGTTTGACCAGGGGTGGGGCCCACTGTCAGTGGCTGTGGGTTTAATTAGGTTTAGTTAATGGCCTGGGGCCCACACGTCAGTGAGAGAGAGGGGAGGGTCAAGGGTCAAACCCCCTGGTCGGCGGGGTCAACTCGCCGGCGTTTAGCCGCCGGCGAGGCTAAACGCGGCGGTGCAGGTGCGGGTTTCACGTACAGGGCACCGTTCGGGGCGCCGGTGGGTGCTATGGATAGCCGGGAGTGGGCCGCGGCGAGTGGTGCAGGTAGTTGGGTTCGGGGTCGCCGGAAAAGGCGCTGGCGACGTGTTTGGCGGCGGCCGGAGTTCGGGTGGGTGTGAGGTTGGTGCTAGGGGGCACGTGGGGAGAAGCTGGTGGCGGCTACGGGCTCCTGGAGACGTGTTGAGTGCGGTGGTGTGCTCGGCTTCGAGCTACAACGGCTCCAGCCACGGCGGTCACGAGGCACGGCGGCGGCGAGCTTCAGAGCTCAAGGGGACGGCAACTACAGGATGCTAGGGACGACGGGGCAAGGGGGAATCGGGTCAGCGGCTCACCACGGAGCTGCAGGGATGGTTAGCGGGCTCGGGGGCGGCCGGAGTGCAGCGAATCGACGGCGACGAGCTTCGGTGGCCGAGGAGGGGAACGGCGACGTGGGCGGCGATGCAGGGCTCCCGATGTTGCGTAGCTCCATGGAGAGGTCGGGGGCGTCGAGGCGGAGCCTTGGGTCACTCTGGTGGGGTGGAACGACGGTGGTGGCTACGGCTGCGACGAGCGGCGGCGACGGCGGTCCTCGGTCGCGCGAGTGAGAGAGCCAGAGGAGGGGGGAGCGGTCCAGAGGGAGAGGGGAGAACGCGGGGAGGCTCTGGGTGTCTCCGTGGCGTCGCGAGGAAGTCGGGGAGGCTGCCACGGCGAAGCAGGAGGTGGAGGCCCGGGCACGGGCGCGTCGACACGCCTCTGCCAGTAGGCAGAGGTTGAAGACAGCGGCGCCCCTGGTGGGCTGGGCCGCCAAGTGGACTGGCAGGGGGGGCTGGGCCAGCACAGGTGAGCACCAGGTAGTTCCTTCTCTCTTTTTATTTCTTTCTTCTCTTTTTCTTTTATTTAATTCTTTTGCCATTGTTTTGAATTTAAAATAATTCAAACAATGCCAAAAACTCCTCTGAATATTTTATATTGCTAGATGGACTTTTCCAAAAGCTTATAAAATATTTCAGGGGTATTTGAAATTATATTCTAATTATATGAATATAACTCAAATTCAAATAGCTAATGAATTAAATCCAAAGTCCCAAAAATAATTTCTTAAAAATGTTCAATATTTTGGTTGGGACCAGAACCCTTACCAAAAATTATCAAACATTTAAAAAGAGCATTTTGGAGCAATGAATGAGATTTCTAGGGTTTTTGCCCCTCTTTTATTTAAGCTTTGAGGCTTCCAAAATTCCTCTGTTCAAGTTTCAGAAATTTAAATATGATGCACACATGAAGCTAGCCTAGAGCACTACCAGCAGCTAGGGATGTGACATACCCTTTAGCCAGAATCCGGAAGATCACGTTAATGACCGTGATCGGTCGAAATTGACGCATGTCGGACGCCCTAGGAACCTTTGGGATGAGAGAGATGATCCCGTAGTTGAGGCGTCTGATGTCTACTACACAACCTTCTTCTTGTAGACGTTGTTGGGCCTGTAAGTGCACAGGTTTGTAGGACAGTAGCAAATTTCCCTCAAGTGAATGACCTAAGGTTTATCAATCCATAGGAGGCGTAGGATGAAGATGGTCTCTCTCAAGCAACCATGCAACCAAATAACAAAGAGTCTCTTGTGTCCCCAACACACCCAATACAATGGAAAATTGTATAGGTGCACTAGTTCGGCGAAGAGTTGGTGATACAAGTGCAAAATAGATAGTAGATATGGGTTTTAGTAGTCTGAAATAATAAAAACAGCAAGGTAACGAGTGGTAAAAGTGACCGTAAACGGTATTGCAATGATAGGAAACAAGGCCTAGGGTTCATACTTTCACTAGTGCAAGTTCTCTCAACAATAATAACATAGATAGATCATATAACAATCCCTCAACATGCAACAAAGAGTCACTCCAAAGGCACTAATAGCGCAGAACGAACGAAGAGATTATGGTAGGGTACGAAACCACCTCAAAGTTATTCTTTCGGATCGATCTATAAAAGAGTTTGTACTAGAATAACACCTTAAGACACAAATCAACGAAAACCCTAATGTCACCTAGATACTCCATTGTCACCTCAAGTATCCGTGGGCATGATTATACGATATGCATCACACAATCTCAGATTCATCTATTCAACCAACACAAAGTACTTCAAAGAGTGCCCCAAAGTCTCTACCGGAGAGTCAAGAACGTGTGCCAACCCCTATGCATAGGTTCATGGGTGGAACCTGCAAGTTGGTCACCAAAACATACATCAAGAGGCACATGATATCCCATTGTCACCACAGATAAGAACGGAAAGACATACATCAAGTGTTCTCATAAAAGACCCAATCCGATAAGATAACTTCAAAGGGGAAACTCAATTCATCACAAGAGAGTAGAGGGGGAGAAACATCATAAGATCCAACTACAATAGCAAAGCTTGGGATACATCAAGATCGTGCCATAGAGGGAACACGAGAGAGAACACGAGAGAGAGAGAGAGATCAAACACATAGCTACTGGTACATACCCTCAGCCCCGAGGGTGAAATACTCCCTCCTTGTCATGGAGAGCGCCGGGATGATGAAGATGGCCACCGGTGATGGATCCCCTCTTTGGCAGGGTGCCGGGAAGGGCTCCCGAGAGGTTTTTGGTGGCTACAGAGGCTTGCGGCGGCGGAACTCCCGATCTATCTTGATATTCGAAGTTTTTAGGGTACGGGGGAATATATAGGCGAAAGAAGTCGGTCGGGAGGTGCTCGACGGGCCCACAAGACAGGGGGCATGCCCAGTAGGGGGGGGCCCTATTGAAGGAAATATGCCCTAGAGGCAATAATAAAGTTATTATTTATTTCCTTATATCATGATAAATTTTTATTATTCATGCTAGAATTGTATTAACCGGAAACATAATACATGTGTGAATACATAGACAAACATAGTGTCACTAGTATGCCTCTACTTGACTAGCTCGTTTATCAAAGATGGTTATGTTTCCTGACCATGGACAAAAGAGTTGTCATTTGATTAACGAGATCACATCATTAGGACATTGATGTGATTGACTTGACCCCGTTAAACATTTTCAAAATCCTCAAAAACCTAACAGAAAAAAAGATACGGGGCTTTTAAGATCTGGAGAGGCAACAAAATTCAAAAAAATTCAAACTCACTAATGGCACACCTGCCCATGGTGCGCCATTAGTATCTTCCCGCCTTCAAAAATTTAAAATAAGTCAAAAAAATAAAAATAAAGTTACTAATGGCGCACCTGCCCATGGTGCGCCATTAGTATCTTCCCGCCTTCAAAATTCAAAATAAGTCAAAAAAATAAAAAAAAGTTACAAATGGCGCACCGGCCCATGGTGCGCCATTAGTATCTTCCCCGCCTTCAAAATTCAAAATAAGTCAAAAAAATAAAAATAAAGTTAGTAATGGCGCACCTGCCCACGGTGCGCCATTACTATGTCGTATATATGGCTGGGCGCACCTCCTCCACTCCACCTCTCCTCCACTCCATCTCCTCTCCTCTCCTCCACTCCATCTCCTCCTCTCCTCTCCTCCACTCCTTCTCCTCCTCTCCGGCGACCTCCTTCTCCTCTCCGGCGACCTCCTCCTCCTCTCCGGCGACCTCCTCCTCCTCTCCCGCGACCTCCTCCTCTTCGGGAACCTCCTCCTCCCTCCTCTCCTACCCTCCCCTCCCCTCAAGGAAGGGCCAGCTAACCGTGTCATAAGCCTTATGGAAGTCAATATTCAAAAAAACCACCATGAGGTTTTTGGAGCGGACCTCATGGAGGATTTCATGAAGGACTAGGACCCCATCTAGGATGTAATGGCCCTTAATGAAAGCCGACTGGTTGGGATGCGTCACACGGTCGGCCAACAGGGTCACCCTATTGGCGTACCCTTTAGCCAGAATCCGTAAGATCACGTTAATGACCGTGATCGGTCGAAATTGACGCATGTTGGACGCCCCAGGAACCTTTGGGATGAGAGAGATGATCCCGTAGTTGAGGCGTCTGATATCTACTACACAACCTTCTTCTTGTAGACGTTGTTGGGCCTGTAAGTGCACAGGTTTGTAGGACAGTAGCAAATTTCCCTCGAGTGAATGACCTAAGGTTTATCAATCCATAGGAGGCGTAGGATGAAGATGGTCTCTCTCAAGCAACCCTGCAACCAAATAACAAAGAGTCTCTTGTGTCCCCAACACACCCAATACAATGGAAAATTGTATAGGTGCACTAGTTCGGCGAAGAGATGGTGATACAAGTGCAAAATAGATAGTAGATATGGGTTTTAGTAGTCTGAAATAATAAAAACAGCAAGGTAATGAGTGGTAAAAGTGACCGTAAACGGTATTGCAATGATAGGAAACAAGGCCTAGGGTTCATACTTTCACTAGTGCAAGTTCTCTCAACAATAATAACATAGATAGATCATATAACAATCCCTCAACATGCAACAAAGAGTCACTCCAAAGACACTAATAGCACAGAACGAACGAAGAGATTATGGTAGGGTACGAAACCACCTCAAAGTTATTCTTTCGGATCGATCTATAAAAGAGTTTGTACTAGAATAACACCTTAAGACACAAATCAACCAAAACCCTAATGTCACCTAGATACTCCATTGTCACCTCAAGTATCCGTGGGCATGATTATACGATATGCATCACACAATCTCAGATTCATCTATTCAACCAACACAAAGTACTTCAAAGAGTTCCCCAAAGTCTCTACCGGAGAGTCAAGAACGTGTGCCAACCCCTATGCATAGGTTCATGGGTGGAACCTGCAAGTTGGTCACCAAAACATACATCAAGAGGCACATGATATCCCATTGTCACCACAGATAAGCACGGCAAGACATACATCAAGTGTTCTCATAAAAGACCCAATCCGATAAGATAACTTCAAAGGGGAAACTCAATTCATCACAAGAGAGTAGAGGGGGAGAAACATCATAAGATCCAACTACAATAGCAAAGCTTGGGATACATCAAGATCGTGCCATAGAGGGAACACGAGAGAGAACACGAGAGAGAGAGAGAGAGATCAAACACATAGCTACTGGTACATACCCTCAGCCCCGAGGGTGAAATACTCCCTCCTTGTCATGGAGAGCGCCGGGATGATGAAGATGGCCACCGGTGATGGATCCCCTCTTTGGCAGGGTGCCGGGAAGGGCTCCCGAGAGGTTTTTGGTGGCTACAGAGGCTTGCGGCGGCGGAACTCCCGATCTATCTTGATATTCGAAGTTTTTAGGGTACGGGGGAATATATAGGCGAAAGAAGTCGGTCGGGAGGTGCTCGACGGGCCCACAAGACAGGGGGCATGCCCAGTAGGGGGGGGCCCTACTGAAGGAAATATGCCCTAGAGGCAATAATAAAGTTATTATTTATTTCCTTATATCATGATAAATTTTTATTATTCATGCTAGAATTGTATTAACCGGAAACATAATACATGTGTGAATACATAGACAAACATAGTGTCACTAGTATGCCTCTACTTGACTAGCTCGTTTATCAAAGATGGTTATGTTTCCTAACCATGGACAAAAGAGTTGTCATTTGATTAACGAGATCACATCATTAGGAGAATGATGTGATTGACTTGACCCCGTTAAACATTTTCAAAATCCTCAAAAACCAAACAGAAAAAAAGATACGGGGCTTTTAAGATCTGGAGAGGCAACAAAATTCACAAAAATTCAAACTCACTAATGGCACACCTGCCCATGGTGCGCCATTAGTATCTTCCCGCCTTCAAAATTCAAAATAAGTCAAAAAAATAAAAATAAAGTTACTAATGGCGCACCTGCCCATGGTGCGCCATTAGTATCTCCCCGCCTTCAAAATTCAAAATAAGTCAAAAAAATAAAAATAAAGTTAGTAATGGCGCACCTGCCCATGGTGCGCCATTAGTATCTTCCCCGCTTTCAAAATTCAAAATAAGTCAAAAAAATAAAAATAAAGTTAGTAATGGCGCACCTGCCCACAGTGCGCCATTACTATGTCGTATATATGGCTGGGCGCACCTCCTCCACTCCACCTCTCCTCCACTCCATCTCCTCTCCTCTCCTCCACTCCATCTCCTCCTCTCCTCTCCTCCACTCCTTCTCCTCCTCTCCGGCGACCTCCTTCTCCTCTCCGGCGACCTCCTCCTCCTCTCCGGCGACCTCCTCCTCCTCTCCTGCGACCTCCTCCTCTTCGGGAACCTCCTCCTCCCTCCTCTCCTACCCTCCCCTCCCCTCAAGGAAGGGCCAGCTAACCGTGTCATAAGCCTTATGGAAGTCAATATTCAAAAAAACCACCATGAGGTTTTTGGAGCGGACCTCATGGAGGATTTCATGAAGGACTAGGACCCCATCTAGGATGTAATGGCCCTTAATGAAAGCCGACTGGTTGGGATGCGTCACATGGTCGGCCAACAGGGTCACCCTATTGGCGTACCCTTTAGCCAGAATCCGGAAGATCACGTTAATGACCGTGATCGGTCGAAATTGACGCATGTCGGACGCCCCAGGAACCTTTGGGACGAGAGAGATGATCCCGTAGTTTTGGCGTCTGATGTCTACTACACAACCTTCTTCTTGTAGACGTTGTTGGGCCTGTAAGTGCACAGGTTTGTAGGACAGTAGCAAATTTCCCTCAAGTGAATGACCTAAGGTTTATCAATCCATAGGAGGCGTAGGATGAAGATGGTCTCTCCCAAGCAACCCTACAACCAAATAACAAAGAGTCTCTTGTGTCCCCAACACACCCAATACAATGGAAAATTGTATAGGTGCACTAGTTCGGCGAAGAGATGGTGCTACATGTGCAAAATAGATAGTAGATGTGGGTTTTAGTAGTCTGAACTAATAAAAACAGCAAGGTAACGAGTGGTAAAAGTGACCGTAAACGGTATTGCAATGATAGGAAACAAGGCCTAGGGTTCATACTTTCACTAGTGCAAGTTCTCTAAACAATAATAACATAGATAGATCATATAACAATCCCTCAACATGCAACAAAGAGTCACTCCAAAGACACTAATAGCGCAGAACAAACGAAGAGATTATGGTAGGGTACTAAAGCACCTCAAAGTTATTCTTTCGGATCGATCTATAAAAGAGTTTGTACTAGAATAACACCTTAAGACACAAATCAACCAAAACCCTAATGTCACCTAGATACTCCATTGTCACCTCAAGTATCCGTGGGCATGATTATACGATATGCATCACACAATCTCAGATTCATCTATTCAACCAACACAAAGTACTTCAAAGAGTGCCCGAAAGTCTCTACCGGAGAGTCAAGAACGTGTGCCAACCCCTATGCATAGGTTCATGGGTGGAACCTGCAAGTTGGTCACTAAAACATACATCAAGAGGCACATGATATCCCATTGTCACCACAGATAAGCACGGCAAGACATACATCAAGTGTTCTCATAAAAGACCCAATCCAATAAGATAACTTCAAAGGGGAAACTCAATTCATCACAAGAGAGTAGAGGGGGAGAAACATTATAAGATCCAACTACAATAGCAAAGCTCGGGATACATCAAGATCGTGCCATAGAGGGAACATGAGAGAGAACACGAGAGAGAGAGAGATCAAACACATAGCTACTGGTACATACCCTCAGCCCCGAGGGTGAACTACTCCCTCCTTGTCATGGAGAGCGTCGGGATGATGAAGATGGCCACCGGTGATGGATCCCCTCTCTGGCAGGGTGCCGGGAAGGGCTCCCGAGAGGTTTTTGGTGGCTACAGAGGCTTGCGGCGGCGGAACTCCCGATCTATCTTGATATTCGATGTTTTTAGGGTACGGGGGAATATATAGGCGAAAGAAGTCGGTCGGGAGGTGCTCGACGGGCCCACGAGACAGGGGGCATGCGCAGTAGGGGGGGGGGCTCCTGAAGGAAATATGCCCTAGAGGCAATAATAAAGTTATTATTTATTTCCTTATATCATGATAAATTTTTATTATTCATGCTAGAATTGTATTAACCGGAAACATAATACATGTGTGAATACATAGACAAACATAGTGTCACTAATATGCCTCTACTTGAGTAGCTCGTTTATCAAAGATGGTTATGTTTCCTAACCATGGACAAAAGAGTTGTCATTTGATTAACGAGATCACATCATTAGGAGAATGATGTGATTGACTTGACCCCGTTAAAAAATTTCAAAATCCTCAAAAACCTAACAGAAAAAAGATACGGGGCTTTTAAGATCTAGAGAGGCAAAAAAATTCAAAAAAATTCAAACTCACTAATGGCGCACCTGCCCATGGTGCGCCATTAGTATCTTCCCGCCTTCAAAATTTAAAATAAGTCAAAAAAATAAAAAAAAAAGTTACTAATGGCGCACCTGCCCATCGTGCGCCATTAGTATCTTCCCGCCTTCAAAATTCAAAATAAGTCAAAAAAATAAAAAAAAGTTACTAATGGCGCACCGGCCCATGGTGCGCCATTACTATCTTCCCCGCCTTCAAATTTCAAAATAAGTCAAAAAAATAAAAAAAAATTAGTAATGGCGCACCTGCCCACGGTGCGCCATTACTATGTCGTATATATGGCTGGGCGCACCTCCTCCACTCCACCTCTCCTTCACTCCATCTCCTCTCCTCTCCTCCACTCCATCTCCTCCTCT
>NC_057798.1:770368670-770398670 GCF_018294505.1 Triticum aestivum | reverse complement strand
TCCTCTCCGGCGACCTCCTTCTCCTCTCCGGCGACCTCCTCCTCCTCTCCGGCGACCTCCTCCTCCTCTCCGGCGACCTCCTCCTCCTCTCCGGCGACCTCCTCCTCTTCGGGAACCTCCTCCTCCCTCCTCTCCTCCCCTCCCCTCCCCTCCCCTCAAGGAAGGGCCAGCTAACCATGTCATAAGCCTTATGGAAGTCAATATTCAAAAAAACCGCCATGAGGTTTTTGGAGTGGACCTCATGGAGGATTTCATGAAGGACTAGGACCCCATCCAGGATGTAACGGCCCTTAATGAAAGCCGACTGTTTGGGATGCGTCACACGGTCGGCCAACAGGGTCACCCTATTGGCGTACCCTATCCGGAAGATCACGTTAATGACCATGATCGGTCTAAATTGACGCATGTCGGACGGCCCAGGAACCTTTGGGATGAGAGAGATGATCCCGTAGTTGAGGCGTCTGATGTCTACTACACAACCTTCTTCTTGTAGACGTTGTTGGGCCTGTAAGTGCACAGGTTTGTAGGACAGTAGCAAATTTTCCTCAAGTGAATGACCTAAGGTTTATCAATCCATAGGAGGCGTAGGATGAAGATGGTCTCTCTCAAGCAACCCTGCAACCAAATAACAAAGAGTCTCTTGTGTCCCCAACACACCCAATACAATGGAAAATTGTATAGGTGCACTAGTTCGGCAAAGAGAAGGTGATACAAGTGCAAAATAGATAGTAGATATGGGTTTTAGTAGTCTGAAATAATAAAAACAGCAAGGTAACGAGTGGTAAAAGTGACCGTAAACAGTATTGCAATGATAGGAAACAAGGCCTAGGGTTCATACTTTCACTAGTGCAAGTTCTCTCAACAATAATAACATAGATAGATCATATAACAATCCCTCAACATGCAACAAAGAGTCACTCCAAAGACACTAATAGCGCAGAACGAATGAAGAGATTATGGTAGGGTACGAAACCACCTCAAAGTTATTCTTTCGGATCGATCTATAGAAGAGTTTGTACTAGAATAACACCTTAAGACACAAATCAACCAAAACCCTAATGTCACCTAGATACTCCATTGTCATCTCAAGTATCCATGGGCATGATTATACGATATGCATCACACAATCACAGATTCATCTATTCAACCAACACAAAGTACTTCAAAGAGTGCCCCAAAGTCTCTACCGGAGAGTCAAGAACGTGTGCCAACCCCTATGCATAGGTTCATGGGTGGAACCTGCAAGTTGGTCACCAAAACATACATCAAGAGGCACATGGTATCCCATTGTCACCATAGATAAGCACGGCAAGACATACATCAAGTGTTCTCATAAAAGACCCAATCCGATAAGATAACTTCAAAGGGGAAACTCAATTCTTCACAAGAGAGTAGAGGGGGAGAAACATCATAAGATCCAACTACAATAGCAAAGCTCGGGATACATCAAGATCGTGCCATAGAGGGAACACGAGAGAGAACACGGGAGAGAGAGAGATCAAACACATAGCTACTGGTACATACCCTCAGCCCCGAGGGTGAACTACTCCCTCCTTGTCATGGAGAGCGCCGGGATGATGAAGATGGCCACCGGTGATGGATCCCCTCTCTGGCAGGGTGCCAGGAAGGGCTCCCGAGAGGTCTTTGGTGGCTACAGAGGCTTGCGGCGGCGGAACTCCCGATCTATCTTGATATTCGATGTTTTTAGGGTACGGGGGAATATATAGGGGAAACAAGTCGGTCGGGAGGTGCTCGACGGGCCCACAAGACAGGGGGCATGCCCAGTAGGGGGGGGGCCCTACTGAAGGACATATGCCCTAGAGGCAATAATAAAGTTATTATTTATTTCCTTATATCATGATAAATTTTTATTATTCATGCTAGAATTGTATTAACCGGAAACATAATACATGTGTGAATACATAGACAAACATAGTGTCACTAGTATGCCTCTACTTGACTAGCTCGTTTATCAAAGATGGTTATGTTTCCTAACCATGGACAAAAGAGTTGTCATTTGATTAACGAGATCACATCATTAGGAGAATGATGTGATTGACTTGACCCCGTTAAACATTTTCAAAATCCTCAGAAACCTAACAGAAAAAAAGATACGGGGCTTTTAAGATCTGGAGAGGCAAAAAAATTCAAAAAAATTCAAACTCACTAATGGCACACCTGCCCATGGTGCGCCATTAGTATCTTCCCGCCTTCAAAAATTTAAAATAAGTCAAAAAAATAAAAATAAAGTTACTAATGGCGCACCTGCCCATGGTGCGCCATTAGTATCTTCCCGCCTTCAAAATTCAAAATAAGTCAAAAAAATAAAAAAAGTTACTAATGGCGCACCGGCCCATGGTGCGCCATTAGTATCTTCCCCGCCTTCAAAATTCAAAATAAGTCAAAAAAATAAAAAAAAGTTAGTAATGGCGCACCTGCCCACGGTGCGCCATTACTATGTCGTATATATGGCTGGGCGCACCTCCTCCACTCCACCTCTCCTCCACTCCATCTCCTCTCCTCTCCTCCACTCCATCTCCTCCTCTCCTCTCCTCCACTCCTTCTCCTCCTCTCCGGCGACCTCCTTCTCCTCTCCGGCGACCTCCTCCTCCTCTCCGGCGACCTCCTCCTCCTCTCCGGCGACCTCCTCCTCCTCTCCGGCGACCTCCTCCTCTTCGGGAACCTCCTCCTCCCTCCTCTCCTCCCCTCCCCTCCCCTCTAGGAAGGGCCAGCTAACCGTGTCATAAGCCTTATGGAAGTCAATATTCAAAAAAACCGCCATGAGGTTTTTGGAGCAGACCTCATGGAGGATTTCATGAAGGACTAGGACCCCATCCAGGATGTAACGGCCCTTAATGAAAGCTGACTGGTTGGGATGCGTCACACGGTCGGCCAACAGGGTCACCCTATTGGCGTACCCTTTAGCCAGAATCCGTAAGATCACGTTAATGACCGTGATCGGTCGAAATTGACGCATGTCGGACGCCCTAGGAACCTTTGGGATGGGAGAGACGATCCCGTAGTTGAGGCGTCTGATGTCTACTACACAACCTTCTTCTTGTAGACGTTGTTGGGCCTGTAAGTGCACAGGTTTGTAGGACAGTAGCAAAATTCCCTCAAGTGAATGACCTAAGGTTTATCAATCCATAGGAGGCGTAGGATGAAGATGGTCTCTCTCAAGCAACCATGCAACCAAATAACAAAGAGTCTCTTGTGTCCCCAACACACCCAATACAATGGAAAATTGTATAGGTGCACTAGTTCGGCGAAGAGATGGTGATACAAGTGCAAAATAGATAGTAGATATGGGTTTTAGTAGTCTGAAATAATAAAAACAGCAAGGTAACGAGTGGTAAAAGTGACTGTAAACGGTATTGCAATGATAGGAAACAAGGCCTAGGGTTCATACTTTCACCAGTGCAAGTTCTCTCAACAATAATAACATAGATAGATCATATAACAATCCCTCAACATGCAACAAAGAGTCACTCCAAAGACACTAATAGCGCAGAACGAACGAAGAGATTATGGTAGGGTACGAAACCACCTCAAAGTTATTCTTTCGGATCGATCTATAAAAGAGTTTGTACTAGAATAACACCTTAAGACACAAATCAACCAAAACCCTAATGTCACCTAGATACTCCATTGTCACCTCAAGTATCCGTGGGCATGATTATACGATATGCATCACACAATCTCAGATTCATCTATTCAACCAACACAAAGTACTTCAAAGAGTGCCCCAAAGTCTCTACCGGAGAGTCAAGAACGTGTGCCAACCCCTATGCATAGGTTCATGGGTGGAACCTGCAAGTTGGTCACCAAAACATACATCAAGATGCACATGATATCCCATTGTCACCACAGATTAGCACGGCAAGACATACATCAAGTGTTCTCATAAAAGACCCAATCCGATAAGATAACTTCAAAGGGGAAACTCAATTCATCACAAGAGAGTGGAGGGGGAGAAACATCATAAGATCAAACTACAATAGCAAAGCTCGGGATACATCAAGATCGTGCCATAGAGGGAACACGAGAGAGAACACGAGAGAGAGAGAGATCAAACACATAGCTACTGGTACATACCCTCAGCCCCGAGGGTGAACGACTCCCTCCTTGTCATGGAGAGCGCCGGGATGATGAAGATGGCCACCGGTGATGGATCCCCTCTCTGGCAGGGTGCCGGGAAGGGCTGCCGAGAGGTTTTTGGTGGCTACAGAGGCTTGTGGCGGCGGAACTCCCGATCTATCTTGATATTCGATGTTTTTAGGGTACGGGGGAATATATAGGCGAAAGAAGTCGGTCGGTAGGTGCTCGACGGGCCTACGAGACAGGGGGCATGCCCAGTAGGGGGGGGCGCCCTCCTGAAGGAAATATGCCCTAGAGGCAATGATAAAGTTATTATTTATTTCCTTATATCATGATAAATTTTTATTATTCATGCTAGAATTGTATTAACCGGAAACATAATACATGTGTGAATACATAGACAAACATAGTGTCAGTAGTATGCCTCTACTTGACTAGCTCGTTTATCAAAGATGGTTATGTTTCCTAACCATGGACAAAAGAGTTGTCATTTGATTAACGAGATCACATCATTAGGAGAATGATGTGGTTGACTTGACCTCGTTAAACATTTTCAAAATCCTCAAAAACCTAACAGAAAAAAGATACGGGCTTTTAAGATCTGGAGAGGCAAAAAAATTCAAAAAAATTCAAACTCACTAATGGTGCACCTGCCCATGGTGCGCCATTAGTATCTTCCCACTTCAAAATTTAAAATAAGTCAAAAAAATAAAAAAAAATTACTAATGGCGCACCTGCCCATGGTGCGCCATTAGTATCTTCCCGCCTTCAAAATGCAAAATAAGTCAAAAAAATAAAAAAAAGTTACTAATGGCGCACCGGCCCATTGTGCGCCATTAGTATCTTCCCCGCCTTCAAAATTCAAAATAAGTCAAAAAAGTAAAAAAAAAGTTAGTAATGGCGCACCTGCCCACGGTGCGCCATTACTATGTCGTATATATGACTGGGCGCACCTCCTCCACTCCACCTCTCCTCCACTCCATCTCCTCTCCTCTCCTCCACTCCATCTCCTCCTCTCCTCTCCTCCACTCCTTCTCCTCCTCTCCGGCGACCTCCTTCTCCTCTCCGGCGACCTCCTCCTCCTCTCCGGCGACCTCCTCCTCCTCTCCGGCGACCTCCTCCTCCTCACCGGCGACCTCCTCCTCTTCGGGAACCTCCTCCTCCCTCCTCTCCTCCCCTCCCCTCCCCTCAAGGAAGGGCCAGCTAACCGTGTCATATCCCTCATGGAAGTCAATATTCAGAAGAACCGCCATGAGGTTTTTGGAGCGGACCTCATGGAGGATTTCATGAAGGACTAGGACCCCATCCAGGATGTAACGGCCCTTAATGAAAGCCGACTGGTTGGGATGTGTCACACGGTCGGCCAACAGGGTCACCCTATTGGCGTACCCTTTAGCCAGAATCCGGAAGATCACGTTAATGACCGTGATCGGTCGAAATTGACGCATGTCGGACGCCCAAGGAACCTTTGGGATGAGAGAGATGATCCCGTAGTTGAGGCGTCTGATGTCTACTACACAACCTTCTTCTTGTAGACGTTGTTGGGCCTGTAAGTGCACAGGTTTGTAGGACAGTAGCAAATTTTCCTCAAGTGAATGACCTAAGGTTTATCAATCCATAGGAGGCGTAGGATGAAGATGGTCTCTCTCAAGCAACCCTGCAACCAAATAACAAAGAGTCTCTTGTGTCCCCAACACACCCAATACAATGGAAAATTGTATAGGTGAACTAGTTCGGCGAAGAGATGGTGATACAAGTGCAAAATAGATAGTAGATATGGGTTTTAGTAGTCTGAAATAATAAAAACAGCAAGGTAACGAGTGGTAAAAGTGACCGTAAACGGTATTGCAATGATAGGAAACAAGGCCTAGGGTTCATACTTTCACTAGTGCAAGTTCTCTCAACAATAATAACATAGATAGATCATATAACAATCCCTCAACATGCAACAAAGAGTCACTCCAAAGACACTAATAGCGCAGAACGAACGAAGAGATTATGGTAGGGTACGAAACCACCTCAAAGTTATTCTTTCGGATCGATCTATAAAAGAGTTTGTACTAGAATAACACCTTAAGACACAAATCAACCAAAACCCTAATGTCACCTAGATACTCCATTGTCACCTCAAGTATCCGTGGGCATGATTATACGATATGCATCACACAATCTCAGATTCATCTATTCAACCAACACAAAGTACTTCAAAGAGTGCCCCAAAGTCTCTACCGGAGAGTAAAGAACGTGTGCCAACCCCTATGCATAGGTTCATGGGTGGAACCTGCAAGTTGGTCACCAAAACATACATCAAGAGGCACATGATATCCCATTGTCACCACAGATTAGCACGGCAAGACATACATCAAGTGTTCTCATAAAAGACCCAATCCGATAAGATAACTTCAAAGGGGAAACTCAATTCATCACAAGAGAGTAGAGGGGGAGAAACATCATAAGATCAAACTACAATAGCAAAGCTCGGGATACATGAAGATCGTGCCATAGAGGGAACACGAGAGAGAACACGAGAGAGAGAGAGAGATCAAACAAATAGCTACTGGTACATACCCTCAGCCCCGAGGGTGAACTACTCCCTCCTTGTCATGGAGAGCGCCGGGATGATGAAGATGGCCACCGGTGATGGATCCCCTCTCTGGCAGGGTGCCGGGAAGGGCTCCCGAGAGGTTTTTGGTGCCTACAGAGGCTTGTGGCAGCGGAACTCCCGATCTATCTTGATATTCGATGTTTTTAGGGTACGGGGGAATATATAGGCGAAAGAAGTCGGTCGGGAGGTGCTCGACGGGCCCACGAGACAGGGGGCATGCCCAGTAGGGGGGGGGCTCCTGAAGGAAATATGCCCTAGAGGCAATAATAAAGTTATTATTTATTTCCTTATATCATGATAAATTTTTAATATTCATGCTAGAATTGTATTAACCGGAAACATAATACATGTGTGAATACATAGACAAACATAGTGTCACTAGTATGCCTCTACTTGACTAGCTCGTTTATCAAAGATGGTTATGTTTCCTAACCATGGACAAAAGAGTTGTCATTTGATTAACGAGATCACATCATTAGGAGAATGATGTGATTGACTTGACCTCGTTAAACATTTTCAAAATCCTCAAAAACCTAACAGAAAAAAGATACGGGGCTTTTAAGATCTGGAGAGGCAAAAAAATTCAAAAAAATTCAAACTCACTAATGGTGCACCTGCCCATGGTGCGCCATTAGTATCTTCCCACTTCAAAATTTAAAATAAGTCAAAAAAATAAAAAAAAATTACTAATGGCGCACCTGCCCATGGTGCGCCATTATTATCTTCCCGCCTTCAAAATGCAAAATAAGTCAAAAAAATAAAAAAAAGTTACTAATGGCGCACCGGCCCATGGTGCGCCATTAGTATCTTCCCCGCCTTCAAAATTCAAAATAAGTCAAAAAAATAAAAAAAAGTTAGTAATGGCGCACCTGCCCACGGTGCGCCATTACTATGTTGTATATATGACTGGCCGCACCTCCTCCACTCCACCTCTCCTCCACTCCATCTCCTCTCCTCTCCTCCACTCCATCTCCTCCTCTCCTCTCCTCCACTCCTTCTCCTCCTCTCCGGCGACCTCCTTCTCCTCTCCGGCGACCTCCTCCTCCTCTCCGGCGACCTCCTCCTCCTCTCCGGCGACCTCCTCCTCCTCACCGGCGACCTCCTCCTCTTCGGGAACCTCCTCCTCCCTCCTCTCCTCCCCTCCCCTCCCCTCAACGAAGGGCCAGCTAACCGTGTCATAACCCTCATGGAAGTCAATATTCAAAAAAACTGCCATGAGGTTTTTGGAGCAGACCTCATGGAGGATTTCATGAAGGACTAGGACCCCATCCAGGATGTAACGGCCCTTAATGAAAGTCGACTGGTTGGGATGTGTCACACGGTCGGCCAACAGGGTCACCCTATTGGCGTACCCTTTAGCCAGAATCCGGAAGATCACGTTAATGACCGTGATCGGTCGAAATTGACGCATGTCGGACGCCCAAGGAACCTTTGGGATGAGAGAGATGATCCCGTAGTTGAGGCGTCTGATGTCTACTACACAACCTTCTTCTTGTAGACGTTGTTGGGCCTGTAAGTGCACAGGTTTGTAGGACAGTAGCAAATTTTCCTGAAGTGAATGACCTAAGGTTTATCAATCCATAAGAGGCGTAGGATGAAGATGGTCTCTCTCAAGCAACCCTGCAACCAAATAACAAAGAGTCTCTTGTGTCCCCAACACACCCAATACAATGGAAAATTGTATAGGTGCACTAGTTCGGCGAAGAGATGGTGATACAAGTGAAAAATAGATAGTAGATATGGGTTTTAGTAGTCTGAAATAATAAAAACAGCAAGGTAACAAGTGGTAAAAGTGACCGTAAACGGTATTGCAATGATAGGAAACAAGGCCTACGGCTCATACTTTCACTAGTGCAAGTTCTCTCAACAATAATAACATAGATAGATCATATAACAATCCCTCAACATGCAACAAAGAGTCACTCCAAAGACACTAATAGCGCAGAACGAACGAAGAGATTATGGTAGGGTACGAAACCACCTCAAAGTTATTCTTTCGGATCGATCTATAAAAGAGTTTGTACTAGAATAACACCTTAAGACACAAATCAACCAAAACCCTAATGTCACCTAGATACTCCATTGTCACCTCAAGTATCCGTGGGCATGATTATACGATATGCATCACACAATCACAGATTCATCTATTCAACCAACACAAAGTACTTCAAAGAGTGCCCCAAAGTCTCTACCGGAGAGTCAAGAACGTGTGCCAACCCCTATGCATAGGTTCATGGGTGGAACCTGCAAGTTGGTCACCAAAACATACATCAAGAGGCACATGATATCCCATTGTCACCACAGATAAGCACGGCAAGACATACATCAAGTGTTCTCATAAAAGACCCAATCCGATAAGATAACTTCAAAGGGGAAACTCAATTCATCACAAGAGAGTAGAGGGGGAGAAACATCATAAGATCCAAATACAATAGCAAAGCTCGGGATACATCAAGATCATGCCATAGAGGGAACACGAGAGAGAACACGAGAGAGAGAGAGATCAAACACATAGCTACTGGTACATACCCTCAGCCCCGAGGGTGAACTACTCCCTCCTTGTCATGGAGAGCGCCGGGATGATGAAGATGGCCACCGGTGATGGATCCCCTCCCTGGCAGGGTGCCGGGAAGGGCTCCCAAGAGGTTTTTGGTGGCTACAGAGGCTTGCGGCGGCGGAACTCCCGATCTATCTTGATATTCGATGTTTTTAGGGTATGGGGAATATATAGGCGAAAGAAGTCGGTCGGGAGGTGCTCGACGGGCCCACGAGACAGGGGGCATGCCCAGTAGGGGGGGCGCCCTCCTGAAGGAAATATGCCCTAGAGGCAATAATAAAGTTATTATTTATTTCCTTATATCATGATAAATTTTTATTATTCATGCTAGAATTGTATTAACCGGAAACATAATACATGTGTGAATACATAGACAAACATAGTGTCACTAGTATGCCTCTACTTGACTAGCTCGTTTATCAAAGATGGTTATGTTTCCTAACCATGGACAAAAGAGTTGTCATTTGATTAACGAGATCACATCATTAGGAGAATGATGTGATTGACTTGACCCCGTTAAACATTTTCAAAATCCTCAAAAACCTAACAGAAAAAAAGATACGGGGCTTTTAAGATCTGGAGAGGCAAAAAATTCAAAAAAATTCAAACTCACTAATGGCGCACCTGCCCATGGTGCGCCATTAGTATCTTTCCGCCTTCAAAATTTAAAATAAGTCAAAAAAATAAAAAAAAGTTACTAATGGCGCACCTGCCCATGGTGCGCCATTAGTATCTTCACGCCTTCAAAATTCAAAATAAGTCAAAAAAATAAAAAAAAAGTTACTAATGGCGCACTGGCCCATGGTGCGCCATTAGTATCTTCCCCGCCTTCAAAATTCAAAATAAGTCAAAAAAATAAAAAAAAGTTAGTAATGGCGCACCTGCCCACGGTGCGCCATTACTATGTCGTATATATGGCTGGGCGCACCTCCTCCACTCCACCTCTCCTCCACTCCATCTCTTCTCCTCTCCTCCACTCCATCTCCTCTCCTGTCCTCCACTCCATATCCTCCTCTCCTCTCCTCCACTCCTTCTCCTCCTCTCCGGCGACCTCCTCCTCCTCTCCGGCGACCTCCTCCTCCTCTCCGGCGACCTCCTCCTCCTCTCCGGCGACCTCCTCCTCTTCGGGAACCTCCTCCTCCCTCCTCTCCTCCCCTCCCCTCCCCTCAAGGAAGGGCCAGCTAACCGTGTCATAAGCCTTATGGAAGTCAATATTCAACAAAACCGCCATGAGGTTTTTGGAGCGGACCTCATGGAGGATTTCATGAAGGACTAGGACCCCATCCAGGATGTAACAGCCCTTAATGAAAGCCGACTGGTTGGGATGCGTCACACGGTCGGCCAACAGGGTCACCCTATTGGCATACCCTTTAGCCAGAATCCGGAAGATCACGTAAATGACCGTGATCGGTCGAAATTAACGCATGTCAGACGCCCCAGGAACCTTTGGGATGAGAGAGATGATCCCGTAGTTGAGGCATCTGATGTCTACTACACAACCTTCTTCTTGTCGACGTTGTTGGGCCTCTAATTGCATAGGTTTGTAGGACAGTAGCAAATTTCCCTCAAGTGAATGACCTAAGGTTTATCAATCCATAGGAGGCGTAGGATGAAGATGGTCTCTCTCAAGCAACCCTGCAACCAAATAACAAAGAGTCTCTTGTGTCCCCAACACACCCAATACAATGGAAAATTGTATAGGTGCACTAGTTCGGCAAAGAGATGGTGATACAAGTGCAAAATAGATAATAGATATGGGTTTTAGTAGTCTGAAATAATAAAAACAGCAAGGTAACGAGTGGTAAAAGTGACCGTAAACGGTATTGCAGTGATAGGAAACAAGGCCTAGGGTTCATACTTTACTAGTGCAAGTTCTCTCAACAATAATAACATAGATAGATCATATAACAATCCCTCAACATGCAACAAAGAGTCACTCCAAAGACACTAATAGCGCAGAACGAACGAAGATATTATGGTAGGGTACAAAACCACCTCAAAGTTATTCTTTCGGATCGATCTATAAAAGAGTTTGTACTAGAATAACACCTTAAGACACAAATCAACCAAAACCCTAATGTCACCTAGATACTACATTGTCACCTCAAGTATCCGTGGGCATGATTATATGATATGCATCACACAATCTCAGATTCATCTATTCAACCAACACAAAGTACTTCAAAGAGTGCCCCAAAGTCTCTACCGGAGAGTCAAGAACGTGTGCCAACCCCTATGCATAGGTTCATGGGTGGAACCTGCAAGTTGGTCACCAAAACATACATCAAGAGGCACATGATATCCCATTGTCACCACAGATAAGCACCGCAAGACATACATCAAGTGTTCTCATAAAAGACCCAATCCGATAAGATAACTTCAAAGGGGAAACTCAATTCATCACAAGAGAGTAGAGGGGGAGAAACATCATAAGATCCAACTACAATAGAAAAGCTCGGGATACATCAAGATCGTGCCATAGAGGGAACTCGAGAGAGAACACGAGAGAGAGAGAGAGAGAGATCAGACACATAGCTACTGGTACATACCCTCAGCCCCGAGGGTGAACTACTCCCTCCTTGTCATGGAGAGCGCCGGGATGATGAAGATGGCCACCGATGATGGATCCCCTCTCTGGCAGGGTGCCGGGAAGGGCTCCCGAGAGGTTTTTGGTGGCTACAGAGGCTTGCGGCGGCGGAACTCCCGATCTATCTTGATATTCGATGTTTTTAGGGTACGGGGGAATATATAGGCGAAAGAAGTCGGTCGGGAGGTGCTCGACGAGCCCACGAGAGAGGGGCATGTCCAGTAGGGGGGGGGCGCCCTCCTGAAGGAAATATGCCCTAGAGGCAATAATAAAGTTATTATTTATTTCCTTATATCATGATAAATTTTTATTATTCATGCTAGAATTGTATTAAATGGAAACATAATACATGTGTGAATACATAGACAAACATAGTGTCACTAATATGCCTCTACTTGACTAGCTCGATTATCAAAGATGGTTATGTTTCATAACCATGGACAAAAGAGTTGTCATTTGATTAACGAGATCACATCATTAGGAGAATGATGTGATTGACTTGACCCCTCTAAACATTTTCAAAATCCTCAAAAACCTAACAGAAAAAAAGATACGGGGCTTTTAAGATCTGGAGAGGCAAAAAATTCAAAAAAATTCAAACTCACTAATGGCGCACCTGCCCATGGTGCGCCATTAGTATCTTCCCACTTCGAAATTTAAAATAAGTCAAAAAAATAAAAAAAAGTTACTAATGGCGCACCTGCCCATGGTGTGCCATTAGTATCTTCCCTCCTTCAAAATTCAAAATAAGTCAAAAAAAATAAAAAAAAAGGTTACTAATGGCGCACCGGCCCATGGTGCGCCATTAGTATCTTCCCCGCCTTCAAAATTCAAAATAAGTCAAAAAAATAAAAAAAGTTAGTAATGGCGCACCTGCCCACGGTGCGCCATTACTATGTTGTATATATGGCTGGGCGCACCTCCTCCACTCCACCTCTCCTCCACTCCATCTCCTCTCCTCTCCTCCACTCCATCTCCTCCTCTCCTCTCCTCCACTCCTTCTCCTCCTCTCCGGGGACCTCCTTCTCCTCTCCGGCAACCTCCTCCTCCTCTCCGGCGACCTCCTCCTCCTCTCCGGCAACCTCCTCCTCCTCTCCGGCGACCTCCTCCTCTTCGGGAACCTCCTTCTCCCTCCTCTCCTCCCCTCCCCTCCCCTCAAGGAAGGGCCAGCTAACCGTGTCATAAGCCTTATGGAAGTCAATATTCAAAAAAACCGCCATGAGGTTTTTGGAGCGGACCTCATGGAGGATTTCATGAAGGACTAGGACCCCATCCAGGATGTAACGGCCCTTAATGAAAGCCGACTGGTTGGGATGCGTCACACGGTCGGCCAACAGGGTCACCCTATTGGCGTACCCTTTAGCCAGAATCTGGAAGATCACGTTAATGACCGTGATCGGTCAAAATTGATGCATGTCGGACGCCCCAGGAACCTTTGGGATGAGAGAGATGATCCCGTAGTTGAGGCGTCTGATGTCTACTACACAACCTTCTTCTTGTAGACGTTGTTGGGCCTGTAAGTGCACAGGTTTGTAGGACAGTAGCAAATTTCCCTCAAGTGAATGACCTAAGGTTTATCAATCCATAGGAGGCGTAGGATGAAGATGGTCTCTCTCAAGCAACCCTGCAACCAAATAACAAAGAGTCTCTTGTGTCCCCAACACACCCAATACAATGGAAAATTGTATAGGTGCACTAGTTCGGCGAAGAGATGGTGATACAAGTGCAAAATAGATAGTAGATATGGGTTTTAGTAGTCTGAAATAATAAAAACAGCAAGGTAACGAGTGGTAAAAGTGACCGTAAACGGTATTGCAATGATAGGAAACAAGGCCTAGGGTTCATACTTTCACTAGTGCAAGTTCTCTCAACAATAATAACATAGATAGATCATATAACAATCCCTCAACATGCAACAAAGAGTCACTCCAAAGACACTAATAGCGCAGAACGAACGAAGAGATTATGGTAGGGTACGAAACCACCTCAAAGTTATTCTTTCGGATCGATCTATAAAAGAGTTTGTACTAGAATAACACCTTAAGACACAAATCAACCAAAACCCTAATGTCACCTAGATACTCCATTGTCACCTCAAGTATCCGTGGGCATGATTATACGATATGCATCACACAATCTCAGATTCATCTATTCAACCAACACAAAGTACTTCCAAGAGTGCCCCAAAGTCTCTACCGGAGAGTCAAGAACGTGTGCCAACCCCTATGCATAGGTTCATGGGTGGAACCTGCAAGTTGGTCACCAAAACATACATCAAGAGGCACATGATATCCCATTGTCACCACAGATAAGCACGGCAAGACATACATCAAGTGTTCTCATAAAAGACCCAATCCGATAAGATAACTTCAAAGGAGAAACTCAATTCATCACAAGAGAGTAGAGGGGGAGAAACATCATAAAATCCAACTACAATAGCAAAGCTCGGGATACATCAAGATCGTGCCATAGAGGGAACATGAGAGAGAACACGAGAGAGAGAGAGAGAGATCAAACGCATAGCTACTGGTACATACCCTCAGCCCCGAGGGTGAACTACTCCCTCCTTGTCATGGAGAGCGCCGGGATGATGAAGATGACCACCGGTGATGGATCCCCTCTCTGGCAGGGTGCCGGGAAGGGCTCCCGAGAGGTTTTTGGTGGCTACAGAGGCTTGCGGCGGCGGAACTCCTGATCTATCTTGATATTCGATGTTTTTAGGGTACGGGGGAATATATAGGCGAAAGAAGTCGGTCGGGAGGTGCTCGACGGGCCCACGAGACAGGGGGCATGCCCAGTAGGGGGGGCGCCCTTCTGAAGGAAATATGCCCTAGAGGCAATAATAAAGTTATTATTTATTTCCTTATATCATGATAAATTTTTATTATTCATGCTAGAATTGTATTAACCTGAAACATAATACATGTGTGAATACATAGACAAACATAGTGTCACTAGTATGCCTCTACTTGACTAGCTCATTTATCAAAGATGGTTATGTTTCCTAACCATGGAAAAAAGAGTTGTCATTTGATTAACGAGATCACATCATTAGGAGAATGATGTGATTGACTTGACCCCGTTCAACATTTTCAAAATCCTCAAAAACCTAACAGAAAAAAAGATACGGGGCTTTTAAGATCTAGAGAGGCAAAAAAATTCAAAAAAATTCAAACTCACTAATGGAGCACCTGCCCATGGTGCGCCATTAGTATCTTCCCGCCTTCAAAATTTAAAATAAGTCAAAAAAATAAAAAATAAAAGTTACTAATGGCGCACCTGCCCATGGTGCGCCATTAGTATCTTCCCGCCTTCAAAATTCAAAATAAGTGAAAAAAAGAAAAAAAAGTTACTAATGGCGCACCGGCCCATGGTGCGCCATTAGTATCTTCCCTGCCTTCAAAATTCAAAATAAGTCAAAGAAATAAAAATAAAGTTAGTAATGGCGCACCTGCCCACGGTGCGCCATTACTATGTCGTATATATGGCTGGGCGCACCTCCTCCACTCCACCTCTCCTCCACTCCATCTCCTCTCCTCTCCTCCACTCCATCTCCTCCTCTCCTCTCCTCCACTCCTTCTCCTCCTCTCCGGCGACCTCCTTCTCCTCTCCGGCGACCTCCTCCTCCTCTCCGGCGACCTCCTCCTCCTCTCCGGCGACCTCCTCCTCCTCTCCGGCGACCTCCTCCTCTTCGGGAACCTCCTCCTCCCTCCTCTCCTCCCCTCCCCTCCCCTCAAGGAAGGGCTAGCTAACCGTGTCATAAGCCTTATGGAAGTCAATATTCAAAAAAACCGCCATGAGGTTTTTGGAGCGGACCTCATGGAGGATTTCATGAAGGACTAGGACCCCATCCAGGATGTAACGGCCCTTAATGAAAGCCAACTGGTTGGGATGCGTCACACAGTTGGCCAACAGGGTCACCCTATTTGCGTACCCTTTGGCCAGAATCTGGAAGATCACGTTAATGACCGTGATCGGTCGAAATTGACGCATGTCGGACGCCCCAGGAACCTTTGGGATGAGAGAGATGATCCCGTAGTTGAGGCGTCTGATGTCTACTACACAACCTTTTTCTTGTAGACGTTGTTGGGCCTGTAAGTGCACAGGTTTGTAGGACAGTAGCAAATTTCTCACAAGTGAATGACCTAAGGTTTATCAATACATAGGAGGCGTAGGATGAAGATGGTCTCTCTCAAGCAAACCTGCAACCAAATAACAAAGAGTCTCTTGTGTCCCCAACACACCCAATACAATTGAAAATTGTATAGGTGCACTAGTTCGGCGAAGAGATGGTGATACAAGTGCAAAATAGATAGTAGATATGGGTTTTAGTAGTCTGAAATAATAAAAACAGAAAGGTAACGAGTGGTAAAAGTGACCGTAAACGGTATTGCAATGATAGGAAACAAGGCCTACGGTTCATACTTTCACTAGTGCAAGTTCTCTCAACAATAATAACATAGATAGATCATATAACAATCCCTCAACATGCAACAAAGAGTCACTCCAAAGACACTAATAGCGCAGAACGAACGAAGAGATTATGGTAGGGTACGAAACCACCTCAAAGTTATTCTTTCGGATCGATCTATAAAAGAGTTTGTACTAGAATAACACCTTAAGACACAAATCAACCAAAACCCTAATGTCACCTAGATACTCCATTGTCACCTCAAGTATCCATGGGCATGATTATACGATATGCATCACACAATCTCAGATTCATCTATTCAACCAACACAAAGTACTTCAAAGAGTGCCCCAAAGTCTGTACCGGAGAGTCAAGAACGTGTGCCAACCCCTATGCATAGGTTCATGGGTGGAACCTGCAAGTTGGTCACCAAAACATACATCAAGAGGCACATGATATCCCATTGTCACCATAGATAAGCACGGCAAGACATACATCAAGTGTTCTCATAAAAGACCCAATCCGATAAGATAACTTCAAAGGGGAAACTCAATTCATCACAAGAGAGTAGAGGGGGAGAAACATCATAAGATCCAACTACAATAGCAAAGCTCGGGATACATCAAGATCGTGCCATAGAGGGAACACGAGAGAGGACACGAGAGAGAGAGAGAGATCAAACACATAGCTACTGGTACATACCCTCAGCCCCGAGGGTGAACTACTCCCTCCTTGGCATGGAGAGCGTCGGGATGATGAAGATGGCCACCGGTGATGGATCCCCTCTCTGGCAGGGTGCCGGGAAGGGCTCCCGAGAGGTTTTTGGTGGCTATAGAGGCTTGCGGTGGCGGAACTCCCGATCTATCTTGATATTCGATGTTTTAAGGGTACGGGAGAATATATAGGGGAAAGAAGTCGGTCGGGAGGTGCTCGACGGGCCCACGAGACAGGGGGCATGCCCAGTAGGGGGGGGCCTCCTGAAGGAAATATGCCCTAGAGGCAATAATAAAGTTATTATTTATTTCCTTATATCATGATAAATTTTTATTATTCATGCTAGAATTGTAGTAACCGGAAACATAATACATGTGTGAATACATAGACAAACATAGTGTCACTAGTATGCCTCTACTTGACTAGCTCGTTTATCAAAGATGGTTATGTTTCCTAACCATGGACAAAAGAGTTGTCATTTGATTAACGAGATCACATCATTAGGAGAATGATGTGATTGACTTGACCCTGTTAAACATTTTCAAAATCCTCAAAAACCTAACAGAAAAAAAGATACAGGCTTTTAAGATCTGGAGAGGCAAAAAATTCAAAAAAATTCAAACTCACTAATGGCGCACCTGCCCATGGCGCGCCATTAGTATCTTCCCGCCTTCAAAATTTAAAATAAGTCAAAAAAATAAAAAAAAAGTTACTAATGGCGCACCTGCACATGGTGCGCCATTAGTATCTTCCCGCCTTCAAAATTCAAAATAAGTCAAAAAATAAAAAAAAAGTTACTAATGGGGCACCGGCCCATGGTGCGCCATTAGTATCTTCCCCTCCTTCAAAATTCAAAATAAGTCAAAAAAATTAAAAAAAGTTAGTAATGGCGCACCTGCCCACGGTGCGCCATTACTATGTCGTATATATGGCTGGGCGCACCTCCTCCACTCCACCTCTCCTCCACTCCATCTCCTCTCCTCTCCTGCACTCCATCTCCTCCTCTCCTCTCCTCCACTCCTTCTCCTCTCCGGCGACCTCCTCCTCCTCTCCGGCGACCTCCTCCTCTCCGGCGACCTCCTCCTCTTCGGGAACCTCCTCCTCCCTCCTCTCCTCCCCTCCCCTCCCCTCAAGGAAGGGCCAGCTAACCGTGTCATAAGCCTTATGGAAGTCAATATTCAAAAAAACCGCCATGAGGTTTTTGGAGCGGACCTCATGGAGGATTTCATGAAGGACTAGGACCCCATCCAGGATGTAACGACCCTTAATGAAAGCCGACTGGTTGGGATGCGTCACACGGTCGGCCAACAGGGTCACCCTATTTGCGTACCCTTTAGCCAGAATCCGGAAGATCACGTTAACGACCGTGATCGGTCGAAATTGACACATGTCAGACGCCCCAGGAATCTTTGGGATGAGAGAGATGATCCCGTAGTTGAGGCGTCTGATGTCTACTACACAACCTTCTTCATGTAGACGTTGTTGGGCCTGTAAGTGCACAGGTTTGTAGGACAGTAGCAAATTTCCCTCAAGTGAATGACCTAAGGTTTATCAATCCAGTATGATGTGACCGTAAACGGTATTGCAATGATAGGAAACAAGGCCTAGGGTTCATACTTTCACTAGTGCAAGTTCTCTCAACAATAATAACATAGATAGATCATATAACAATCCCTCAACATGCAACAAAGAGTCACTCCAAAGACACTAATAGCACAGAAGAAACGAAGAGATTATGGTAGGGTACGAAACCACCTCAAAGTTATTCTTTCGGATCGATCTATAAAAGAGTTTGTACTAGAATAACACCTTAAGACACAAATCAACCAAAACCCTAATGTCACCTAGATACTCCATTGTCACCTCAAGTATCCGTGGGCATGATTATACGATATGCATCACACAATCTCAGATTCATCTATTCAACCAACACAAAGTTCTTCAAAGAGTGCCCCAAAGTCTCTACCGGAGAGTCAAGAACATGTGCCAACCCCTATGCATAGGTTCATGGGTGGAACCTGCAAGTTGGTCACCAAAACATACATCAAGAGGCACATGATATCCCATTGTCACCACAGATAAGCACGGCAAGACATACATCAAGTGTTCTCATAAAAGACCCAATCCGATAAGATAACTTCAAAGGGGAAACTCAATTCATCACAAGAGAGTAGAGGGGGAGAAACATCATAAGATCCAACTACAATAGCAAAGCTCGGGATACATCAAGATCGTGCCATAGAGGGAACACAAGAGAGAACACGAGAGAGAGAGAGAGATCAAACACATAGCTACTGGTACATACCCTCAGCCCCGAGGGTGAACTACTCCCTCCTTGTCATGGAGAGCGCCGGGATGATGAAGATGGCCACCGGTGATGGATCCCCTCTCTGGCAGGGTGCCGGGAAGGGCTCCCGAGAGGTTTTTGGTGGCTACAGAGGCTTGCGGCGGCGGAACTCCCGATCTATCTTGATATTCGATGTTTTTAGTGTACGGGGGAATATATAGGCGAAAGAAGTCGGTCGGGAGGTGCTCGACGGGCCCACGAGACAGGGGGCATCCCCAGTAGGGGGGGCGACTTCCTGAAGGAAATATGCCCTAGAGGCAATAATAAAAATATTATTTATTCCCTTATATCATGATAAATTTTTATTATTCACGCTAGAATTGTATTAACCGGAAACATAATGCATGTGTGAATACATAGACAAACATAGTGTCACTAGTATGCCTCTACTTGACTAGCTCGTTTATCAAAGATGGTTATGTTTCCTAACCATGGACAAAAGAGTTGTCATTTGATTAACGATATCACATCATTAGGAGAATGATGTGATTGACTTGACCCCGTTAAACATTTTCAAAATCCTCAGAAACCTAACAGAAAAAAGATACGGGGCTTTTAAGATATGGAGAGGCAAACAAATTCAAAATAATTCAAACTCACTAATGGCGCACCTGCCCATGGTGCGCCATTAGTATCTTCCCGCCTTCAAAATTTAAAATAAGTCAAAAAAATAACAATAAAAGTTACTAATGGCGCACCTGCCCATGGTGCGCCATTAGTATCTTCCCGCCTTCAAAATTCAAAATAAGTCAAAAAAATAAAAAATAAAAAGTTACTAATGGCGCACCGGCCCATGGTGCGCCATTAGTATCTTCCCCGCCTTCAAAATTCAAAATAAGTCAAAAAAATAAAAACAATTAGTAATGGCGCACCTGCCCACGATGCGCCATTACTATGTCGTATATATGGCTGGGCGCACCTCCTCCACTCGACCTCTCCTCCACTCCATCTCCTCTCCTCTCCTCCACTCCATCTCCTCCTCTCCTCTCCTCCACTCCTTCTCCTCCTCTCCGGCGACCTCCTTCTCCTCTCCGGCGACCTCCTCCTCCTCTCCGGCGACCTCCTCCTCCTCTCCGGCGACCTCCTCCTCATCTCCGGCGACCTCCTCCTCTTCGAGAACCTCCTCCTCCCTCCTCTCCTCCCCTCCCCTCCCCTCAAGGAAGGGCCAGCTAACCGTGTCATAAGCCTTATGGAAGTCAATATTCAAAAAAACCGCCATGAGGTTTTTGGAGCGGACCTCATGGAGGATTTCATGAAGGACTAGGACCCCATCCAGGATGTAACGGCCCTTAATGAAAGCCGACTGGTTGGGATGCGTCACACGGTAGGCCAACAGGGTCACCCTATTGGCGTACCCTTTAGCCAGAATCCGGAAGATCACGTTAATGACAGTGATCGGCCAGGAACCTTTGGGATGAGAGAGATGATCCCGTAGTTGAGGCGTCTGATGTCTACTACACAACCTTCTTCTTGTAGACGTTGTTGGGCCTGTAAGTGCACAGGTTTGTAGGACAGTAGCAAATTTCCCTCAAGTGAATGACCTAAGGTTTATCAATCCATAGGAGGCGTAGGATGAAGATGGTCTCTCTCAAGCAACCCTGCAACCAAATAACAAATAGCCTCTTGTGTCCCCAACACACCCAATACAATGGAAAATTGTATAGGTGCACTAGTTCGGCGAAGAGATGGTGATACAAGTGCAAAATAGATAGTAGATATGGGTTTTAGTAGTCTGAAATAATAAAAACAGCAAGGTAACGAGTGGTAAAAGTGACCGTAAACGGTACTGCAATGATAGGAAACAAGGCCTAGGGTTCATACTTTCACTAGTGCAAGTTCTCTCAACAATAATAACATAGATAGATCATATAACAATCTCTCAACATGCAACAAAGAGTCACTCCAAAGACACTAATAGCGTAGAACGAACGAAGAGATTATGGTAGGGTACAAAACCACCTCAAAGTTATTCTTTCGGATCGATCTATAAAAGAGTTTGTACTAGAATAACACCTTAAGACACAAATCAACCAAAACCCTAATGTCACCTAGATACTCCATTGTCACCTCAAGTATCCGTGGGCATTATTATACGATATGCATCACACAATCTCAGATTCATCTATTCAACCAACACAAAGTACTTCAAAGAGTGCCCCAAAGTCTCTACCGGAGAGTCAAGAACGTGTGCCAACCCCTATGCATAGGTTCATGGGTGGAACCTGCAAGTTGGTCACCAAAACATACATCAAGAGGCACATGATATCCCATTGTCACCACAGATAAGCATGGCAAGACATACATCAAGTGTTCTCATAAAAGACCCAATCCGATAAGATAACTTCAAAGGGGAGACTCAATTCATCACAAGAGAGTAGAGGGGGAGAAACATCATAAGATCCAACAACAATAACAAAGCTCGGGATACATCAAGATCATGCCATAGAGGGAACACGAGAGAGAACACGAGAGAGAGAGAGAGAGAGAGAGAGAGAGAGATCAAACACATAGCTACTGGTACATACCCTCAGCCCCGAGGGTGAACTACTCCCTCCTTGTCATGGAGAGCGCCGGGATGATGAAGATGGCCACCGGTGATGGATCCCCTCTCTGGCAGGGTGCCGGGAAGGGCTCCCGAGAGGTTTTTGGTGGCTACAGAGGCTTGAGGCGGCGGAAATCCCGATCTATCTTGATATTCGATGTTTTTAGGGTACGGGGGAATATATAGGTGAAAGAAGTCGGTCGGGAGGTGCTCGACGGGCCCACGAGACAGGGGGCATGCCTAGTAGGGGGGGCGCCCTCCTGAAGCAAATATGCCCTAGAGGCAATAATAAAGTTATTATTTATTTCCTTATATCATGACAAATTTTTATTATTCATGCTAGAATTGTAGTAACCGGAAACATAATACATGTGTGAATACATAGACAAACATAGTGTCACTAGTATGCCTCTACTTGACTAGCTCGTTTATCAAAGATGGTTATGTTTCCTAACCATGGACAAAAGAGTTGTCATTTGATTAACGTGATCACATCATTAGGAGAATGATGTGATTGACTTAACCCCGTTAAACATTTTCAAAATCCTCAAAAACCTAACAGAAAAAAGATACGGGGCTTTTAAGATCTGAAGAGGCAAAAAAATTCAAAAAAATTCAAACTCACTAATGGCGCACCTGCCCATGGTGCGCCATTAGTATCTTCCCGCCTTCAAAATTTAAAATAAGTCAAAAAAATAAAAATAAAAGTTACTAATGGCGCACCTGCCCATGGTGCGCCATTAGTATCTTCCCGCCTTCAAAATTCAAAATATGTCAAAAAAATAAAAATAAAGTTACTAATGGCGCACCGGCCCATGGTGCGCCATTAGTATCTTCCCCGCCTTCAAAATTCAAAATAAGTCAAAAAAATAAAAAAAATGTTAGTAATGGCGCACCTGCACACGGTGCGCCATTACTATGTCGTATATATGGCTGGGCGCACCTCCTCCACTCCACCTCTCCTCCACTCCATCTCCTCTCCTCTCCTCCACTCCATCTTCTCCTCTCCTCTCCTCCACTCCTTCTCCTCCTCTCCGGCGACCTCCTTCTCCTCTCCGGCGACCTCCTCCTCCTCTCCGGCGACCTCCTCCTCCTCTCCGGCGACCTCCTCCTCCTCTCCGGCGACCTCCTCCTCTTCGGGAACCTCCTCCTCCCTCCTCTCCTCCCCTCCCCTCCCCTCCCCTCAAGGATGGGCCAGCTAACCGTGTCATAAGCCTTATGGAAGTCAATATTCAAAAAAACCGCCATGAGGTTTTTGGAGCGGACCTCATGGAGGATTTCATGAAGGACTAGGACCCCATCCAGGATGTAACAGCCCTTAATGAAAGCCGACTGGTTGGGATGCGTCACACGGTCGGCCAACAGGGTCACCCTATTGACGTACCCTTTAGCCAGAATCCGGAAGATCACGTTAATGACCGTGATCGGTCGAAATTGACGCATGTCGGATGCCCCAGGAACCTTTGGGATGAGAGAGATGATCCCGTAGTTGAGGCGTCTGATGTCTACTACACAACCTTCTTCTTGTAGACGTTGTTGGGCCTGTAAGTGCACAGGTTTGTAGGACAGTAGCAAATTTTCCTCAAGTGAATGACCTAAGGTTTATCAATCCATAGGAGGCGTAGGATGAAAATGGTCTCTCTCAAGCAACCCTGCAACCACCTCAAAGGCCTAGGGTTCATACTTTCACTAGTGCAAGTTCTCTCAACAATAATAACATAGATAGATCATATAACAATCCCTCAACATGCAACAAAGAGTCACTCCAAAGACACTAATAGCGCAGAAGAAACGAAGAGATTATGGTAGGGTACGAAACCACCTCAAAGTTATTCTTTCGGATCGATCTATAAAAGAGTTTGTACTAGAATAACACCTTAAGACACAAATCAAGCAAAAGAGATCAAACACATAGCTACTGGTACATACCCTCAGCCCCGAGGGTGAACTACTCCCTCCTTGTCATGGAGAGCGCCCGGATGATGAAGATGGTCACCGGTGATGGATCCCCTCTCTGGCAGGGTGCTGGGAAGGGCTCCCGAGAGGTTTTTGGTGGCTACAGAGGCTTGCAGCGGCGGAACTCCCGATCTATCTTGATATTCGATGTTTTTAGCGTACGGGGGAATATATAGGCGAAAGAAGTCGGTCGGGAGGTGCTCGACGGGCCCACGAGACAGGGGGCATGCCCAGTAGGGGGGGGCGCCCTCCTGAAGGAAATATGCCCTAGAGGCAATAATAAAGTTATTATTTATTTCCTTATATCATGATAAATTTTTATTATTCATGCTAGAATTGTATTAACCGGAAACATAATACATGTGTGAATACATAGACAAACATAGTGTCACTAGTATGCCTCTACTTGACTAGCTCGTTTATCAAAGATGGTTATGTTTCCTAACCATGGACAAAAGAGTTGTCATTTGATTAACGAGATCACATCATTAGGAGAATGATGTGATTGACTTGACCCCGTTAAACATTTTCAAAATCCTCAAAAACCTAACAGAAAAAAGATACGGGGCTTTTAAGATCTAGAGAGGCAAAAAAATTCAAAAAAATTCAAACTCACTAATGGCGCACCTGCCCATGGTGCGCCATTAGTATCTTCCCCCCTTCAAAATTTAAAATAAGTCAAAAAAATAAAAAAAAATTACTAATGGCGCACCTGCCCATCGTGCGCCATTAGTATCTTCCCGCCTTCAAAATTCAAAATAAGTCAAAAAAATAAAAATAAAAGTTACTAATGGCGCACCGGCCCATGGTGCGCCATTAGTATCTTCCCCGCCTTCAAAATTCAAAATAAGTCAAAAAAATAAAAAAAAAATAGTAATGGCGCACCTGCCCACGGTGCGCCATTACTATGTCATATATATGGCTGGGCGCACCTCCTCCACTCCACCTCTCCTCCACTCCATCTCCTCTCCTCTCCTCCACTCCATCTCCTCCTCTCCTCTCCTCCACTCCTTCTCCTCCTCTCCGGCGACCTCCTTCTCCTCTCCGGCGATCTCCTCCTCCTCTCCGGCGACCTCCTCCTCCTCTCCGGCGACCTCCTCCTCCTCTCCGGTGACCTCCTCCTCTTCGGGAACCTCCTCCTCCCTCCTCTCCTCCCCTCCCCTCCCCTCAAGGAAGGGCCAGCTAACCGTGTCATAAGCCTCATGGAAGTCAATATTCAAAAAAAACCGCCATGAGGTTTTTGGAGCGGACCTCATGGAGGATTTCATGAAGGACTAGGACCCCATCCTGGATGTAACGGCCCTTAATGAAAGCCGACTGGTTGGGATGCGTCACATGGTTGGCCAACAGGGTCACCCTATTGGCGTACCCTTTAGCCAGAATTCGGAAGATCACGTTAATCACCGTGATCGGTCGAAATTGACGCATGTCGGACGCCCCAGGAACCTTTGGGATGAGAGAGATGATCCCGTAGTTGAGGCGTCTGATGTCTACTACACAACCTTCTTCTTGTAGACGTTGTGGGGCCTGTAAGTGCACAGGTTTGTAGGACAGGAGCAAATTTCCCTCAAGTGAATGACCTAAGGTTTATCAATCCATAGGAGGCGTAGGATGAAGATGGTCTCTCTCAAGCAACCCTGCAACCAAATAACAAAGAGTCTCTTGTGTCCCCAACACACCCAATACAATGGAAAATTGTATAGGTGCACTAGTTCGGCGAAGAGATGGTGATACAAGTGCAAAATAGATAATAGATATGGGTTTTAGTAGTCTGAAATAATAAAAACAGCAAGGTAACGAGTGGTAAAAGTGACCGTAAACGGTATTGCAATGATAGGAAACAAGGCCTAGGGTTCATACTTTCACTAGTGCAAGTTCTCTCAACAATAATAACATAGATAGATCATATAACAATCCCTCAACATGCAACAAAGAGTCACTCCAAAGACACTAATAGCGCACAACGAACGAAGAGATTATGGTAGGGTACGAAACCACCTCAAAGTTATTCTTTCGGATCGATCTATAAAAGAGTTTGTACTAGAATAACACCTTAAGACACAAATCAACCAAAACCCTAATGTCACCTAGATACTCCATTGTCACCTCAAGTATCCGTGGGCATGATTATACGATATGCATCACACAATCTCAGATTCATCTATTCAACCAACACAAAGTACTTCAAAGAGTGCCCCAAAGTCTCTACCGGAGAGTCAAGAACGTGTGCCAACCCCTATGCATAGGTTCATGGGTGGAACCTGCAAGTTGGTCACCAAAACATACATCAAGAGGCACATGATATCCCATTGTCACCACAGATAAGCATGGCAAGACATACATCAAGTGTTCTCATAAAAGACCCAATCCGATAAGATAACTTCAAAGGGGAAACTCAATTCATCACAAGAGAGTAGAGGGGGAGAAACATCATAAGATCCAACTACAATAGCAAAGCTCGGGATACATCAAGATCGTGCCATAGAGGGAACACGAGAGAGAACACGAGAGAGAGAGAGATCAAACACATAGCTACTGGTACATACCCTCGGCCCCGAGGGTGAACTACTCCCTCCTTGTCATGGAGAGCGCCGGGATGATGAAGATGGACACCGGTGATGGATCCCCTCTCTGGCAGGGTGCCGGGAAGGGCTCCCGAGAGGTTTTTGGTGGCTACAGAGGCTTGCGGCGGCGGAACTCCCGATCTATCTTGATATTCGATGTTTTTAGGGTACGGGGGAATATATAGGCGAAAGAAGTCGGTCGGGAGGTGCTCGACGGGCCCACGAGACAGGGGGCATGCCCAGTAGGGGGGGGGGCTCCTGAAGGAAATATGCCCTAGAGGCAATAATAAAGTTATTATTTATTTCCTTATATAATGATAAATTTTTATTATTCATGCTAGAATTGTATTAACCGGAAACATAATACATGTGTGAATACATAGACAAACATAGTGTCACTAGTATGCCTCTACTTGACTAGCTCGTTTATCAAAGATGGTTATGTTTCCTAACCATGGACAAAAGAGTTGTCATTTGATTAACGATATCACATCATTAGGAGAATGATGTGATTGACTTGACCCCGTTAAACATTTTCAAAATCCTCAGAAACCTAACAGAAAAAAGATACGGGGCTTTTAAGATATGGAGAGGCAAACAAATTCAAAATAATTCAAACTCACTAATGGCGCACCTGCCCATGGTGCGCCATTAGTATCTTCCCGCCTTCAAAATTTAAAATAAGTCAAAAAAATAACAATAAAAGTTACTAATGGCGCACCTGCCCATGGTGCGCCATTAGTATCTTCCCGCCTTCAAAATTCAAAATAAGTCAAAAAAAATAAAAAAAAGTTACTAATGAAGCACCGGCCCATGGTGCGCCATTAGTATCTTCCCCGCCTTCAAAATTCAAAATAAGTCAAAAAAATAAAAACAATTAGTAATGGCGCACCTGCCCACGGTGCGCCATTACTATGTCGTATATATGGCTGGGCGCACCTCCTCCACTCCACCTCTCCTCCACTCCATCTCCTCTCCTCTCCTCCACTCCATCTCCTCCTCTCCTCTCCTCCACTCCTTCTCCTCCTCTCCGGCGACCTCCTTCTCTCCGGCGACCTCCTCCTCCTCTCCGGCGACCTCCTCCTCCTCTCCGGCGACCTCCTCCTCCTCTCCGGCGACCTCCTCCTCTTCGAGAACCTCCTCCTCCCTCCTCTCCTCCCCTCCCCTCCCCTCAAGGAAGGGCCAGTTAACCGTGTCATAAGCCTTATGGAAGTCAATATTCAAAAAAACCGCCATGAGGTTTTTGGAGCGGACCTCATGGAGGATTTCATGAAGGACTAGGACCCCATCCAGGATGTAACGGCCATTAATGAAAGCCGACTGGTTGGGATGCGTCACACGGTAGGCCAACAGGGTCACCCTATTGGCGTACCCTTTAGCCAGAATCCGGAAGATCACGTTAATGACAGTGATCGGCCAGGAACCTTTGGGATGAGAGAGATGATCCCGTAGTTGAGGCGTCTGATGTCTACTACACAACCTTCTTCTTGTAGACGTTGTTGGGCCTGTAAGTGCACAGGTTTGTAGGACAGTAGCAAATTTCCCTCAAGTGAATGACCTAAGGTTTATCAATCCATAGGAGGCATAGGATGAAGATGGTCTCTCTCAAGCAACCCTGCAACCAAATAACAAAGAGCCTCTTGTGTCCCCAACACACCCAATACAATGGAAAATTGTATAGGTGCACTAGTTCGGCGAAGAGATGGTGATACAAGTGCAAAATAGATAGTAGATATGGGTTTTAGTAGTCTGAAATAATAAAAACAGCAAGGTAACGAGTGGTAAAAGTGACCGTAAACGGTACTGCAATGATAGGAAACAAGGCCTAGGGTTCATACTTTCACTAGTGCAAGTTCTCTCAACAATAATAACATAGATAGATCATATAACAATCTCTCAACATGCAACAAAGAGTCACTCCAAAGACACTAATAGCGCAGAACGAACGAAGAGATTATGGTAGGGTACAAAACCACCTCAAAGTTATTCTTTCGGATCGATCTATAAAAGAGTTTGTACTAGAATAACACCTTAAGACACAAATCAACCAAAACCCTAATGTCACCTAGATACTCCATTGTCACCTCAAGTATCCGTGGGCATTATTATACAATATGCATCACACAATCTCAGATTCATCTATTCAACCAACACAAAGTACTTCAAAGAGTGCCCCAAAGTCTCTACCGGAGAGTCGAGAACGTGTTCCAACCCCTATGCATAGGTTCATGGGTGGAACCTGCAAGTTGGTCACCAAAACATACATCAAGAGGCACATGATATCCATTGTCACCACAGATAAGCATGGCAAGACATACATCAAGTGCTCTCATAAAAGACCCAATCCGATAAGATAACTTCAAAGGGGAGACTCAATTCATCACAAGAGAGTAGAGGGGGAGAAACATCATAAGATCCAACAACAATAGCAAAGCTCGGGATACATCAAGATCGTGCCATAGAGGGAACACGAGAGAGAACACGAGAGAGAGAGAGAGAGATCAAACACATAGCTACTGGTACATACCCTCAGCCCCGAGGGTGAAATACTCCCTCCTTGTCATGGAGAGCGCCGGGATGATGAAGATGGCCACCGGTGATGGATCCCCTCTCTGGCAGGGTGCCGGGAAGGGTTCCCGAGAGGTTTTTGGTGGCTACAGAGGCTTGAGGCGGCGGAACTCCCGATCTATCTTGATATTCGATGTTTTTCGGGTACGGGGGAATATATAGGTGAAAGAAGTCGGTCGGGAGGTGCTCGACGGGCCCACGAGACAGGGGGCATGCCTAGTAGGGGGGGCGCCCTCCTGAAGCAAATATGCCCTAGAGGCAATAATAAAGTTATTATTTATTTCCTTATATCATGATAAATTTTTATTATTCATGCTAGAATTGTATTAACCGGAAACATAATACATGTGTGAATACATAGACAAACATAGTGTCACTAGTATGCCTCTACTTGACTAGCTCGTTTATCAAAGATGGTTATGTTTCCTAACCATGGACAAAGGAGTTGTCATTTGATTAACGTGATCACATCATTAGGAGAATGATGTGATTGACTTAACCCCGTTAAACATTTTCAAAATCCTCAAAAACCTAACAGAAAAAAGATACGGGGCTTTTAAGATCTGAAGAGGCAAAAAATTCAAAAAAATTCAAACTCACTAATGGCGCACCTGCCCATGGTGCACCATTAGTATCTTCCCACCTTCAAAATTTAAAATAAGTCAAAAAAATAAAAATAAAAGTTACTAATGGCGCACCTGCCCATGGTGCTCCATTAGTATCTTCCCGCCTTCAAAATTCAAAATATGTCAAAAAAATAAAAATAAAGTTACTAATGGCGCACCGGCCCATGGTGCGCCATTAGTATCTTCCCCGCCTTCAAAATTCAAAATAAGTCAAAAAAATAAAAAAAATGTTAGTAATGGCGCACCTGCACACGGTGCGCCATTACTATGTCGTATATATGGCTGGGCGCACCTCCTCCACTCCACCTCTCCTCCACTCCATCTCCTCTCCTCTCCTCCACTCCATCTCCTCCTCTCCTCTCCTCCACTCCTTCTCCTCCTCTCCGGCGACCTCCTTCTCCTCTCCGGCGACCTCCTCCTCCTCT
>NC_057798.1:770364231-770367900 GCF_018294505.1 Triticum aestivum | reverse complement strand
AACGAAGAGATTATGGTAGGGTACGAAACCACCTCAAAGTTATTCTTTCGGATCGATCTATAAAAGAGTTTGTACTAGAATAACACCTTAAGACACAAATCAACCAAAACCCTAATGTCACCTAGATACTCCATTGTCACCTCAAGTATCCGTGGGCATGATTATACGATATGCATCACACAATCTCAGATTCATCTATTCAACCAACACAAAGTACTTCAAAGAGTGCCCCAAAGTCTCTACCGGAGAGTCAAGAACGTGTGCCAACCCCTATGCATAGGTTCATGGGTGGAACCTGCAAGTTGGTCACCAAAACATACATCAAGAGGCACATGATATCCCATTGTCACCACAGATAAGCATGGCAAGACATACATCAAGTGTTCTCATAAAAGACCCAATCCGATAAGATAACTTCAAAGGGGAAACTCAATTCATCACAAGAGAGTAGAGGGGGAGAAACATCATAAGATCCAACTACAATAGCAAAGCTCGGGATACATCAAGATCGTGCCATAGAGGGAACACGAGAGAGAACACGAGAGAGAGAGAGAGAGAGAGAGAGAGATCAAACACATAGCTACTGGTACATACCCTCGGCCCCGAGGGTGAACTACTCCCTCCTTGTCATGGAGAGCGCCGGGATGATGAAGATGGCCACCGGTGATGGATCCCCTCTCTGGCAGGGTGCCGGGAAGGGCTCCCAAGAGGTTTTTGGTGGCTACAGAGGCTTGAGGCGGCGGAACTCCCGATCTATCTTGATATTCGATGTTTTTCGGGTACGGGGGAATATATAGGTGAAAGAAGTCGGTCGGGAGGTGCTCGACGGGCCCACGAGACAGGGGGCATGCCTAGTAGGGGGGGCGCCCTCCTGAAGCAAATATGCCCTAGAGGCAATAATAAAGTTATTATTTATTTCCTTATATCATGATAAATTTTTATTATTCATGCTAGAATTGTATTAACCGGAAACATAATACATGTGTGAATACATAGACAAACATAGTGTCACTAGTATGCCTACTTGACTAGCTCGTTTATCAAAGATGGTTATGTTTCCTAACCATGGACAAAGGAGTTGTCATTTGATTAACGTGATCACATCATTAGGAGAATGATGTGATTGACTTAACCCCGTTAAACATTTTCAAAATCCTCAAAAACCTAACAGAAAAAAGATACGGGGCTTTTAAGATCTGAAGAGGCAAAAAATTCAAAAAAATTCAAACTCACTAATGGCGCACCTGCCCATGGTGCACCATTAGTATCTTCCCGCCTTCAAAATTTAAAATAAGTCAAAAAAATAAAAATAAAAGTTACTAATGGCGCACCTGCCCATGGTGCTCCATTAGTATCTTCCCGCCTTCAAAATTCAAAATATGTCAAAAAATAAAAATAAAGTTACTAATGGCGCACCGGCCCATGGTGCGCCATTAGTATCTTCCCCGCCTTCAAAATTCAAAATAAGTCAAAAAAATAAAAAAAATGTTAGTAATGGCGCACCTGCACACGGTGCGCCATTACTATGTCGTATATATGGCTGGGCGCACCTCCTCCACTCCACCTCTCCTCCACTCCATCTCCTCTCCTCTCCTCCACTCCATCTCCTCCTCTCCTCTCCTCCACTCCTTCTCCTCCTCTCCAGCGACCTCCTTCTCCTCTCCGGCGACCTCCTCCTCCTCTCCGGCGACCTCCTCCTCCTCTCCGGCGACCTCCTCCTCCTCTCCGGCGACCTCCTCCTCTTCGGGAACCTCCTCCTCCCTCCTCTCCTCCCCTCCCCTCCCCTCCCCTCAAGGATGGGCCAGCTAACCGTGTCATAAGCCTTATGGAAGTCAATATTCAAAAAAACCGCCATGAGGTTTTTGGAGCGGACCTCATGGAGGATTTCATGAAGGACTAGGACCCCATCCAAGATGTAACAGCCCTTAATGAAAGCCGACTGGTTGGGATGCGTCACACGGTCGGCCAACAGGGTCACCCTATTGGCGTACCCTTTAGCCAGAATCCGGAAGATCACGTTAATGACCGTGATCGGTCGAAATTGACGCATGTCGGACGCCCCAGGAACCTTTGGGATGAGAGAGATGATCCCGTAGTTGAGGCGTCTGATGTCTACTACACAACCTTCTTCTTGTAGACGTTGTTGGGCCTGTAAGTGCACAGGTTTGTAGGACAGTAGCAAATTTTCCTCAAGTGAATGACCTAAGGTTTATCAATCCATAGGAGGCGTAGGATGAAGATGGTCTCTCTCAAGCAACCCTGCAACCACCTCAAAGGCCTAGGGTTCATACTTTCACTAGTGCAAGTTCTCTCAACAATAATAACATAGATAGATCATATAACAATCCCTCAACATGCAACAAAGAGTCACTCCAAAGACACTAATAGCGCAGAAGAAACGAAGAGATTATGGTAGGGTACGAAACCACCTCAAAGTTATTCTTTCGGATCGATCTATAAAAGAGTTTGTACTAGAATAACACCTTAAGACACAAATCAACCAAAACCCTAATGTCACCTAGATACTCCATTGTCACCTCAAGTATCCGTGGGCATGATTATACGATATGCATCACACAATCTCAGATTCATCTATTCAACCAACACAAAGTACTTCAAAGAGTGCCCCAAAGTCTCTACCGGAGAGTCAAGAACGTGTGCCAACCCCTATGCATAGGTTCATGGGTGGAACCTGCAAGTTGGTCACCAAAACATACATCAAGAGGCACATGATATCCCATTGTCACCACAGATAAGCATGGCAAGACATACATCAAGTGTTCTCATAAAAGACCCAATCCGATAAGATAACTTCAAAGGGGAAACTCAATTCATCACAAGAGAGTAGAGGGGGAGAAACATCATAAGATCCAACTACAATAGCAAAGCTCGGGATACATCAAGATCGTGCCATAGAGGGAACACGAGAGAGAACACGAGAGAGAGAGAGAGAGAGAGAGATCAAACACATAGCTACTGGTACATACCCTCGGCCCCGAGGGTGAAGTACTCCCTCCTTGTCATGGAGAGCGCCGGGATGATGAAGATGGCCACCGGTGATGGATCCCCTCTCTGGCAGGGTGCCGGGAAGGGCTCCCGAGAGGTTTTTGGTGGCTACAGAGGCTTGAGGCGGCGGAACTCCCGATCTATCTTGATATTCGATGTTTTTCGGGTACGGGGGAATATATAGGTGAAAGAAGTCGGTCGGGAGGTGCTCGACGGGCCCACGAGACAGGGGGCATGCCTAGTAGGGGGGGCGCCCTCCTGAAGCAAATATGCCCTAGAGGCAATAATAAAGTTATTATTTATTTCCTTATATCATGATAAATTTTTATTATTCATGCTAGAATTGTATTAACCGGAAACATAATACATGTGTGAATACATAGACAAACATAGTGTCACTAGTATGCCTCTACTTGACTAGCTCGTTTATCAAAGATGGTTATGTTTCCTAACCATGGACAAAGGAGTTGTCATTTGATTAACGTGATCACATCATTAGGAGAATGATGTGATTGACTTAACCCCGTTAAACATTTTCAAAATCCTCAAAAACCTAACAGAAAAAAGATACGGGGCTTTTAAGATCTGAAGAGGCAAAAAATTCAAAAAAATTCAAACTCACTAATGGCGCACCTGCCCATGGTGCACCATTAGTATCTTCCC
>NC_057798.1:770353090-770362832 GCF_018294505.1 Triticum aestivum | reverse complement strand
GGCTGGGCGCACCTCCTCCACTCCACCTCTCCTCCACTCCATCTCCTCTCCTCTCCTCCACTCCATCTCCTCCTCTCCTCTCCTCCACTCCTTCTCCTCCTCTCCGGCGACCTCCTTCTCCTCTCCGGCGACCTCCTCCTCCTCTCCGGCGACCTCCTCCTCCTCTCCGGCGACCTCCTCCTCCTCTCCGGTGACCTCCTCCTCTTCGGGAACCTCCTCCTCCCTCCTCTCCTCCCCTCCCCTCCCCTCAAGGTAGGGCCAGCGAACCGTGTCATAAGCCTCATGGAAGTCAATATTCAAAAAAAACTGCCATGAGGTTTTTGGAGCGGACCTCATGGAGGATTTCATGAAGGACTAGGACCCCATCCTGGATGTAACGGCCCTTAATGAAAGCCGACTGGTTGGGATGCGTCACACGGTTGGCCAACAGGGTCACCCTATTGGCGTACCCTTTAGCCAGAATTCGGAAGATCACGTTAATGACCGTGATCGGTCGAAATTGACGCATGTCGGACGCCCCAGGAACCTTTGGGATGAGAGAGATGATCCCGTAGTTGAGGCGTCTGATGTCTACTACACAACCTTCTTCTTGTAGACGTTGTTGGGCCTGTAAGTGCACAGGTTTGTAGGACAGTAGCAAATTTTCCTCAAGTGAATGACCTAAGGTTTATCAATCCATAGGAGGCGTAGGATGAAGATGGTCTCTCTCAAGCAACCCTGCAACCACCTCAAAGGCCTAGGGTTCATACTTTCACTAGTGCAAGTTCTCTCAACAATAATAACATAGATAGATCATATAACAATCCCTCAACATGCAACAAAGAGTCACTCCAAAGACACTAATAGCGCAGAAGAAACGAAGAGATTATGGTAGGGTACGAAACCACCTCAAAGTTATTCTTTCGGATCGATCTATAAAAGAGTTTGTACTAGAATAACACCTTAAGACACAAATCAACCAAAAGAGATCAAACACATAGCTACTGGTACATACCCTCAGCCCCGAGGGTGAACTACTCCCTCCTTGTCATGGAGAGCGCCCGGATGATGAAGATGGCCACCGGTGATGGATCCCCTCTCTGGCAGGGTGCTGGGAAGGGCTCCCGAGAGGTTTTTGGTGGCTACAGAGGCTTGCGGCGGCGGAACTCCCGATCTATCTTGATATTCGATGTTTTTAGGGTACGGGGGAATATATAGGCGAAAGAAGTCGGTCGGGAGGTGCTCGACGGGCCCACGAGACAGGGGGCATGCCCAGGAGGGGGGCGCCCTCCTGAAGGAAATATGCCCTAGAGGAAATAATAAAGTTATTATTTATTTCCTTATATCATGATAAATTTTTATTATTCATGCTAGAATTGTATTAACCGGAAACATAATACATGTGTGAATACATAGACAAACATAGTGTCACTAGTATGCCTCTACTTGACTAGCTCGTTTATCAAAGATGGTTATGTTTCCTAACCATGGACAAAAGAGTTGTCATTTGATTAACGAGATCACATCATTAGGAAATGATGTGATTGACTTGACCCCGTTAAACATTTTCAAAATCCTCAAAAACCTAACAGAAAAAAGATACGGGGCTTTTAAGATCTAGAGAGGCAAAAAAATTCAAAAAAATTCAAACTCACTAATGGCGCACCTGCCCATGGTGCGCCATTAGTATCTTCCCCCCTTCAAAATTTAAAATAAGTCAACAAAATAAAAAAAATTACTAATGGCGCACCTGCCCATCGTGCGCCATTAGTATCTTCCCGCCTTCAAAATTCAAAATAAGTCAAAAAAAAATAAAAATAAAAGTTACAAATGGCGCACCGGCCCATGGTGCGCCATTAGTATCTTCCCCGCCTTCAAAATTCAAAATAAGTCAAAAAAATAAAAAAAATTAGTAATGGCGCATCTGCCCACGGTGCGCCATTACTATGTCGTATATATGGCTGGGCGCACCTCCTCCACTCCACCTCTCCTCCACTCCATCTCCTCTCCTCTCCTCCACTCCATCTCCTCCTCTCCTCTCCTCCACTCCTTCTCCTCCTCTCCGGCGACCTCCTTCTCCTCTCCGGCGACCTCCTCCTCCTCTCCGGCGACCTCCTCCTCCTCTCCGGTGACCTCCTCCTCTTCGGGAACCTCCTCCTCCCTCCTCTCCTCCCCTCCCCTCCCCTCAAGGAAGGGCCAGCTAACCGTGTCATAAGCCTCATGGAAGTCAATATTCAAAAAAAACCGCCATGAGGTTTTTGGAGCGGACCTCATGGAGGATTTCATGAAGGACTAGGACCCCATCCTGGATGTAACGGCCCTTAATGAAAGCCGACTGGTTGGGATGCGTCACACGGTTGGCCAACAGGGTCACCCTATTGGCATACCCTTTAGCCAGAATTCGGAAGATCACGTTAATCACCGTGATCGGTCGAAATTGACGCATGCCGGACGCCCCAGGAACCTTTGGGATGAGAGAGATGATCCCGTAGTTGAGGCGTCTGATGTCTACTACACAACCTTCTTCTTGTAGACGTTGTGGGGCCTGTAAGTGCACAGGTTTGTAGGACAGGAGCAAATTTCCCTCAAGTGAATGACCTAAGGTTTATCAATCCATAGGAGGCGTAGGATGAAGATGGTCTCTCTCAAGCAACCCTGCAACCAAATAACAAAGAGTCTCTTGTGTCCCCAACACACCAAATACAATGGAAAATTGTATAGGTGCACTAGTTCGGCGAAGAGATGGTGATACAAGTGCAAAATAGATAGTAGATATGGGTTTTAGTAGTCTGAAATAATAAAAACAGCAAGGTAACGAGTGGTAAAAGTGACCGTAGACGGTATTGCAATGATAGGAAACAAGGCCTAGGGTTCATACTTTCACTAGTGCAAGTTCTCTCGACAATAATAACATAGATAGATCATATAACAATCCCTCAACATGCAACAAAGAGTCACTCCAAAGACACTAATAGCGCACAACGAACGAAGAGATTATGGTAGGGTACGAAACCACCTCAAAGTTATTCTTTCGGATCGATCTATAAAAGAGTTTGTACTAGAATAACACCTTAAGACACAAATCAACCAAAACCCTAATGTCACCTAGATACTCCATTGTCACCTCAAGTATCCGTGGGCATGATTATACGATATGCATCACACAATCTCAGATTCATCTATTCAACCAACACAAAGTACTTCAAAGAGTGCCCCAAAGTCTCTACCGGAGAGTCAAGAACGTGTGCCAACCCCTATGCATAGGTTCATGGGTGGAACCTGCAAGTTGGTCACCAAAACATACATCAAGAGGCACATGATATCCCATTGTCACCACAGATAAGCATGGCAAGACATACATCAAGTGTTCTCATAAAAGACCCAATCCGATAAGATAACTTCAAAGGGGAAACTCAATTCATCACAAGAGAGTAGAGGGGGAGAAACATCATAAGATCCAACTACAATAGCAAAGCTCGGGATACATCAAGATCGTGCCATAGAGGGAACACGAGAGAGAACACGAGAGAGAGAGAGAGATCAAACACATAGCTACTGGTACATACCCTCGGCCCCGAGGGTGAACTACTCCCTCCTTGTCATGGAGAGCGCCGGGATGATGAAGATGGCCACCGGTGATGGATCCCCTCTCTGGCAGGGTGCCGGGAAGGGCTCCCGAGAGGTTTTTGGTGGCTACAGAGGCTTGCGGCGGCGGAACTCCCGATCTATCTTGATATTCGATGTTTTTAGGGTACGGGGGAATATATAGGCGAAAGAAGTCGGTCGGGAGGTGCTCGACGGGCCCACGAGACAGGGGGCATGCCCAGTAGGGGGGGCGCCCTCCTGAAGGAAATATGCCCTAGAGGCAATAATAAAGTTATTATTTATTTCCTTATATCATGATAAATTTTTATTATTCATGCTAGAATTGTATTAACCGGAAACATAATACATGTGTGAATACATAGACAAACATAGTGTCACTAGTATGCCTCTACTTGACTAGCTCGTTTATCAAAGATGGTTATGTTTCCTAACCATGGACAAAAGAGTTGTCATTTGATTAACGAGATCACATCATTAGGAGAATGATGTGATTGAATTGACCCCGTTAAACATTTACAAAATCCTCAAAAACCTAACAGAAAAAAAGATACGGGGCTTTTAAGATCTGGAGAGGCAAAAAAATTCAAAAAAATTCAAACTCACTAATGGCGCACCTGCCCATGGTGCGCCATTAGTATCTTCCCGCCTTCAAACTTTAAAATAAGTCAAAAAAATAAAAAAAAAGTTACTAATGGCGCACCTGCCCATGGTGCGCCATTAGTATCTTCCCGCCTTAAAAATTCAAAATAAGTCAAAAAAATAAAAAATAAAAGTTACTAATGGCGCACCGGCCCATGGTGCGCCGTTAGTATCTTCCTCGCCTTCAAAATTCAAAATAAGTCAAAAAAATAAAAAAAAGTTAGTAGTGGCGCACCTGCCCACGGTGCGCCATTACTATGTCGTATATATTGTTGGGCGCACCTCCTCCACTCCACCTCTCCTCCACTCCATCTCCTCTCCTCTCCTCCACTCCATCCCCTCCTCTCCTCTCCTCCACTCCTTCTCCTCCTCTCCGGCGACCTCCTTCTCCTCTCCGGCGACCTCCTCCTCCTCTCCGGTGACCTCCTCCTCTTTGGGAACCTCCTCCTCCCTCCTCTCCTCCCCTCCCCTCCCCTCAAGGAAGGGCCAGCTAACCGTGTCATAAGCCTTATGGAAGTCAATATTCAAAAAAAACCGCCATGAGGTTTTTGGAGCGGACCTCATGGAGGATTTCATGAAGGACTAGGACCCCATCCAGGATGTAACGGCCCTTAATGAAAGCCGACTGGTTGGGATGCGTCACACGGGCGGCCAACAGGGTCACCCTATTGGCGTACCCTTTAGCCAGAATCCGGAAGATCACGTTAACGACCGTGGTCGGTCGAAATTGACGCATGTCGGATGCCCCAGGAACCTTTGGGATGAGAGAGATGATCCCGTAGTTGAGGCGTCTGATGTCTACTACACAACCTTCTTCTTGTAGACGTTGTTGGGCCTGTAAGTGCACAGGTTTGTAGGACAGTAGCAAATTTCCCTCAAGTGAATGACCTAAGGTTTATCAATCCATAGGAGGCATAGGATGAAGATGGTCTCTCTCAAGCAACCCTGCAACCAAATAACAAAGAGTCTCTTGTGTCCCCAACACACCCAATACAATGGAAAATTGTATAGGTGCACTAGTTCGGCGAAGAGATGGTGATACAAGTGCAAAATAGAAAGTAGATATGGGTTTTAGTAGTCTGAAATAATAAAAACAGCAAGGTAACGAGTGGTAAAAGTGACCGTAAACGGTATTGCAATGATAGTAAACAAGGCCTAGGGTTCATACTTTCACTAGTGCAAGTTCTCTCAACAATAATAACATAGATAGATCATATAACTATCCCTCAACATGCAACAAAGAGTCACTCCAAAGACACTAATAGCGCAGAACAAATGAAGAGATTATGGTAGGGTACGAAACCACCTCAAAGTTATTCTTTCGGATCGATCTATAAAAGAGTTTGTACTAGAATAACACCTTAAGACACAAATCAACCAAAACCCTAATGTCACCTAGATACTCCATTGTCACCTCAAGTATCCGTGGGCATGATTATACGATATGCATCACACAATCTCAGATTCATCTATTCAACCAACACAAAGTACTTCAAAGAGTGCCCCAAAGCCTCTACCGGAGAGTCAAGAACGTGTGCCAACCCCTATGCATAGGTTCATGGGTGGAACCTGCAAGTTGGTCACCAAAACATACATCAAGAGGCACATGATATCCCATTGTCACCACAGATAAGCATGGCAAGACATACATCAAGTGTTCTCATAAAAGACCCAATCCGATAAGATAACTTCAAAGGGGAAACTCAATTCATCACAAGAGAGTAGAGGGGGAGAAACATCATAAGATCCAACTACAATAGCAAAGCTCGGGATACATCAAGATCGTGCCATAGAGGGAACACGAGAGAGAACACGAGAGAGAGAGAGAGAGAGATCAAACACATAGCTACTGGTACATACCCTCGGCCCCGAGGGTGAACTACTCCCTCCTTGTCATGGAGAGCGCCGGGATGATGAAGATGGCCACCGGTGATGGATCCCCTCTCTGGCAGGGTGCCAGGAAGGGCTCCCGAGAGGTTTTTGGTGGCTACAGAGGCTTGCGGCGGCGGAACTCCCGATCTATCTTGATATTCGATGTTTTTAGGGTACGGGGGAATATATAGGCGAAAGAAGTCGGTCGGGAGGTGCTCGACGGGCCCACGAGACAGGGGGCATGCCCAGTAGGGGGGGGCGCCCTCCTGAAGGAAATATGCCCTAGAGGCAATAATAAAGTTATTGTTTATTTCCTTATATCATGATAAATTTTTATTATTCATGCTAGAATTGTATTAACCGGAAACATAATACATGTGTGAATACATAGACAAACATAGTGTCACTAGTATGCCTCTACTTGACTAGCTCGTTTATCAAAGATGGTTATGTTTCCTAACCATGGACAAAAGAGTTGTCATTTGATTAACGAGATCACATCATTAGGAGAATGATGTGATTGACTTGACCCCGTTAAACATTTTCAAAATCCTCAAAAACCTAACAGAAAAAAAGATACGGGGCTTTTAAGATCTGGAGAGGCAAAAAAATTCAAAAAAATTCAAACTCACTAATGGCGCACCTGCCCATGGTGCGCCATTAATATCTTCCCGCCTTCAAACTTTAAAATAAGTCAAAAAAATAAAATAAAAAGTTACTAATGGCGCACCTGCCCATGGTGCGCCATTAGTATCTTCCCGCCTTCAAAATTCAAAATAAGTCAAAAAAATAAAAAAATAAAAGTTACTAATGGCGCACCGGCCCATGGTGCGCCATTAGTATCTTCCCCGCCTTCAAAACTCAAAATAAGTCAAAAAAATTAGTAGTGGCGCACCTGCCCACGGTGCGCCATTACTATGTCGTATATATGGCTGGGCGCACCTCCTCCACTCCACCTCTCCTCCACTCCATCTCCTCTCCTCTCCTCCACTCCATCTCCTCCTCTCCTCTCCTCCACTCCTTCTCCTCCTCTCCGACGACCTCCTTCTCCTCTCCGACGACCTCCTCCTCCTCTCCGGCGACCTCCTCCTCCTCTCCGGCGACCTCCTCCTCTTTGGGAACCTCATCCTCCCTCCTCTCCTCCCCTCCCCTCACATCAAGGAAGGGCCAGCTAACCGTGTCATAAGCCTTATGGAAGTCAATATTCAAAAAAAACCGCCATGAGGTTTTTGGAGCGGACCTCATGGAGGATTTCATGAAGGACTAGGACCCCATCCAGGATGTAACGGCCCATAATGAAAGCCGACTGGTTGGGATGCGTCACACGGTCGGCCAACAGGGTCACCCTATTGGCGTACCCTTTAGCCAAAATCCGGAAGATCACGTTAATGACCGTGATCGGTCGAAATTGACGCATGTCGGATGCCCCAGGAACCTTTGGGATGAGAGAGATGATCCCGTAGTTGAGGCGTCTGATGTCTACTACACAACCTTCTTCTTGTAGACGTTGTTGGGCCTGTAAGTGCACAGGTTTGTAGGACAGTAGCAAATTTCCCTCAAGTGAATGACCTAAGGTTTATCAATCCATAGGAGGCATAGGATGAAGATGGTCTCTCTCAAGCAACCCTGCAACCAAATAACAAAGAGTCTCTTGTGTCCCCAACACACCCAATACAATGGAAAATTGTATAGGTGCACTAGTTCGGCGAAGAGATGGTGATACAAGTGCAAAATAGAAAGTAGATATGAGTTTTAGTAGTCTGAAATAATAAAAACAGCAAGGTAACGAGTGGTAAAAGTGACCGTAAACGGTATTGCAATGATAGGAAACAAGGCCTAGGGTTCATACTTTCACTAGTGCAAGTTCTCTCAACAATAATAACATAGATAGATCATATAACAATCCCTCAACATGCAACAAAGAGTCACTCCAAAGACACTAATAGCGCAGAACGAATGAAGAGATTATGGTAGGGTACGAAACCACCTCAAAGTTATTCTTTCGGATCGATCTATAAAAGAGTTTGTACTAAAATAACACCTTAAGACACAAATCAACCAAAACACTAATGTCACCTAGATACTCCATTGTCACCTCAAGTATCCGTGGGCATGATTATACGATATGCATCACACAATCTCATATTCATCTATTCAACCAACACAAAGTACTTCAAAGAGTGCCCCAAAGTCTCTACCGGACAGTCAAGAACGTGTGCCAACCCCTATGCATAGGTTCATGGGTGGAACCTGCAAGTTGGTCACCAAAACATACATCAAGAGGCACATGATATCCCATTGTCACCACAGATAAGCACGGCAAGACATACATCAAGTGTTCTCGTAAAAGACCCAATCCGATAAGATAACTTCAAAGGGGAAACAAAATTCATCACAAGAGAGTAGAGGGGGAGAAACATCATAAGATCCAACTAAAATAGCAAAGCACGGGATACATCAAGATCGTGCCATAGAGGGAACACGAGAGAGAACACGAGAGAGAGAGAGAGAGAGAGATCAAACACATAGCTACTGGTACATACCCTCAGCCCCGAGGGTGAACTACTCCCTCCTTGTCATGGAGAGCGCCGGGATGATGAAGATGGCCACCGGTGATGGATCCCCTCTCTGGCAGGGTGCCGGGAAGGGCTCCCGAGAGGTTTTTGGTGGCTACAGAGGCTTGCGGCGGCGGAACTCCCGATCTATCTTGATATTCGATGTTTTTAGGGTACGGGGGAATATATATAGGCGAAAGAAGTCGGTCGGGAGGTGCTCGACGGGCCCACGAGACAGGGGGCATGCCCAGTAGGGGGGGGGCGCCCTCCTAAAGGAAATATGCCCTAGAGGCAATAATAAAGTTATTATTTATTTCCTTATATCATGATAAATTTTTATTATTCATGCTAGAATTGTATTAACCGGAAACATAATACATGTGTGAATACATAGACAAACATAGTGTCACTAGTATGCCTCTACTTGACTAGCTCGTTTATCAAAGATGGTTATGTTTCCTAACCATGGACAAAAGAGTTGTCATTTGATTAACGAGATCACATCATTAGGAGAATGATGTGATTGACTTGACCCCGTTAAACATTTTCAAAATCCTCAAAAACCTAACAGAAAAAAAAGATACGGGGCTTTTAAGATCTAGAGAGGCAAAAAAATTCAAAAAAATTCAAACTCACTAATGGCGCACATGCCCATGGTGCGCCATTAGTATCTTCCCACCTTCAAAATTTAAAATAAGTCAAAAAAATTAAAAAAATTACTAATGGCGCACCTGCCCATCGTGCGCAATTAGTATCTTCCCGCCTTCAAAATTCAAAATAAGTCAAAAAAATAAAAAAAGTTACTAATGGCGCACCGGCCCATGGTGCGCCATTAGTATCTTCCCCGCCTTCAAAATTCAAAATAAGTCAAAAAATAAAAAAAATAGTAATGGCGCACCTGCCCACGGTGCGCCATTACTATGTCGTATATATGGCTGGGCGCACCACCTCCACTCCACCTCTCCTCCACTCCATCTCCTCTCCTCTCCTCCACTCCATCTCCTCCTCTCCTCTCCTCCACTCCTTCTCCTCCTCTCCGGCGACCTCCTTCTCCTCTCCGGCGACCTCCTCCTCCTCTCTGGCGACCTCCT